>NC_088847.1:26661665-26751665 GCF_904066995.2 Poecilia reticulata | reverse complement strand
GTCCTGAGGCTTTTTGTACAACCCAGAATATGCTGAGATGTCAACAGGACATGGATTAAGTTCCTCTTTAGTGAATCCTTGCCTTGCAGCTTTCATGCAGTCTGTGCAGAGACGGATTAAACTCGAACTGTAAATGGGTCATTGCATTGCTGAGTTGTTTGTGGTTAAAATGGATCCGACTATTTCGAATAAAGTGGCATAAATCCCACTTGGCCAGAAAACGCTCAATAAACAAAAAGAGTTTCTTAATTTGACAATCCCGAGTCTGGCTTTGACCCTCGGATGAACCGACTCAAACACCTTCTGTCAACACATGCAGGTTGGGGATCGGTGTGAAATGAAACATCGGTGCAGAAACGCCACATGAATCAGACAAAGCGCAGGAGGAAACGTGAACAAAGTGAAGGCGGAGAACAACCGGGTCCTTCAAGCAGAAGCTGTGAATCCACCGCCGCGTCGGCTGCAGGAGCTTCTGTTCTGCATGACGTCCGTACAAAGACGGGCTGGCGCAAAGACGAAGACGACAAAAACATCCGATACGGTGAAACATTTTTCACCCCAGCTGGTCATTTACATGTTTTCTTTGCTGACCAACCTTAATCTGACCTGTGAAGAGAAAAACTCCAACAAAGCAGGAACGAACCAACTGCACCATCCACGTCCTCTACAGAAAACGGCCAAAGGAGACAGGATTACGGCTTCCTTGGGTTTTATCTTCGGTGATGATACTTGACTTTGATCATGAAGAGATAATGTTGCACCCAGCTGAGTGTCATCATTAGGGCTGTTGTAAACGATTATTTTAGTAATCGAGTAATCTATAGATTTTTCTTACGATTAATCGAGTAATCGGATAAAAACAATTATGAAATAAAATATTGGTAAATCTTCCATAACACCAGTGTTACTATCGGATATCAACATCAGTCTATTTTTTCCACCTTTGAGCTTCCCTACCAGTTACTTTTTTGTAGCCCGGGGCAGCAATACGGGATATTTACGGCTCCTCCGTTCAGAAACTCATCTACCAGCCATGTTCCGCCTCCCGTCTGTTCAGACCGGGATGATATAAGTTTATTGTGCGGTTCGTCCGTAAAGCTGCTCTTACCCTGTAAGCATCAACCCTCAGCCGCCCGCCGTGTTCAGTCTCTCCGCTCACCTGTAGAAATCCTCCTCAGCTTCTTCCCGCCGTTCAACCAGCAGCTCCGGAGCAGAAAGGCTGCCGGACTCCCGGCATCGCGCCGTCATTTTAAGGATGTTTATTGGTCCCACAAAAACGATGAAAACCCGGAATTATCACCAATCAGTAAAATCCCCGCGGGCCGAACTTGAAGATTGGACGTTATGCCGCCAACACGTAGCTTCCGTCAACAACTCAGAGGCGGAAGTCAGAGCTCCGCGCAACGCAAATAATGTTCCGGCTGAAACACGGGGCGCTAAATGATAAAACATAAATTAACGAAGCTTCGAGGCAGGTCAATTTTCCTCGAGGAATTTTAATAATCGAGGTACTCGAATCACTCGAGGAATCGTTTCAGCCCTAGTCATCATCAATACATTCAACTAAATGCCCAGATATGGCACATTGTGCATGTGTCTCTTTGGAATTTACCAGAAGTAAAACCATCATTTATGTCTATAAAACAGTTTTTTTGGATGGTAAAGGAAACGAGTCCAATGAACTGAAGATTTTCTTCATCTACACTTACAACAGGGAACCATGTTTTTTTTTCATAAATCCATAAATTTGCAGTAGAAACTTAAAATATACTTGGTGAGATCTTGTGTTTAAATGAAAGCGCCTACTCTGCTCCTCCTCGTTAAAACCCAGCTGAGGTCGTTCAAACCCAGGATCCATCCTGATTACTTTTCTTTCTGGGTTTTCCAGGTAAATCTCACTGGAAGGAGAACCGAGGGAGAATATATCTAAACTAACTCGGAACCAAAACACAAAGTGGCCTGCTGGCATCATTCCAGCGATCTTCAGATCAGTGTTGAAGCCAGCAGTTCATTTCACACGAATCGGAAAGGAAACTTTCAAATCATTCTTCTGTCAACCGTAGTTTCCTTCAAGAAAACAGACTGTCAATGTCACTTTGCATCAAAAAAGGCAAGAAAACTGCTGCAAGTCAGAAGAAACCCGACCAACCAGTAACTGAATCATCAAGAACACAAAGTGAAGTTCAGCTGAGGGATTGGGAGCCACCAGTGAAGAGCTTGATGAAAAGGTCAGCAGGTCAAAGAGTTTCTGCAGGGATAACGATGTCGGGACAGAAAACAAAGAGGAAAACACCGTCCTTGAAGCGGCGCACGGATTGGACCGCAGAGAACCGAGTGAGTTTATTTTCTGAGACGAAGCACCTTAAGAAACCCTGATAATGAGAAGAAAGGGTGAGTGCTGCGCTGAAAGCATCCTGAGACCATTCATGGTTTGGAGTGTGCCCACTACTCCACCTCAAAACATCAGAGTGAACAAAATGCACCCGATGTTTTAGCAGCACTTTGGAGACGCAACGCTTCAGCAACACATGAAGAGGAGAAAATAACGAAATCTGAATATTTAAATCGTGGTTCCAAACTTTAAGAATCTTCAAAAAGGTGTAAGATTTACCACAACACCTGAAAATGATGAAAAAAACACTAAAAGTATGTGAAAAACGAGTTTGATGAGAAACAAAGTTTCTCAGGACACAAACAATCGTCCCTGATTTCATTAATTACAGCCAGCAGTGAGGTTCGCTTTGCTTCTCATTTTCTTAACACGTCTCAGAACAACACACACTGGAGGCCATGAAAATATGTCACTGTTAATTTCACACACACACACACACACACACACACACACACACACACACACACACACACACACACACACACACACACACACACACACACACACACACACACACACACACACACACACACACACACACAGATAAACTCCTACTTGGGGAAAACAAAGACGACTCCATGTGATTATTTGTTTCTGCGGCTCGTTAGCTCGGTGCGACAGATGGAGCCGGCCGGCCGGCAGCGGAGCGAGTCGGGCCGCAGCAATCCGCTCGCCTCCTTTCCTTTTGTTTTCCTCCAGTTTGGAGAAAAGATCATCCCGTCTCCGCCACTGTCGAAACAATCCTAGTTGATCTTTCTGCTGCACGAAGACGTGGAACGAGTGTTTTTAACTTTGAACGACATTTAGAAACTTGTTGCTGTTCCTTCCTGCTCTGTTGGAGGTCAGGTTTACTGACTGCACCCTGCAGTTTCTCTTATTTCTAATCACATCGTTAGCAAAGAATAATTAATCTTCCTGATTAAAAGCTCACATTACTCTGCACCTCATTACAACTCATTATCTGTGCTACATCAACGAGCTCTTGGTGCATATTTATGCTTCGTCTTACAGTTTCTATTGTCTGGTTTTAATCAATTAGTTTCACCTCCAAAATCTAATCTTATAAACTGCCGTTATGTTTATTGTTCCAAAACACTTGTGAATTGTCTTGAGGTAAGTCAGACTATAGTGTCACATAAATATGTGGGTCTACAGGCTTTAAATTGGGTTGATTAGGCGGTTACATGCGAGCGTCAGATAAAGAGGTGTGGGATGTGTGAATCACGCCTGTTCACACACACTCAGATAAATAAAGTGGAGGTGAGATCGCCCGCCATGTGCTGCAGCAGATGACTGGGAAAGTGTTTGCAGCTCTGAGGTTCTGGTGGCGTTTCTGAATATTTAAAGGTTTTCAGCCTGAAGACTCGGTGGTGACTTCACTCCTCTGCCCTTTCATGGATTCGGAGTCGGCTGTAGGCAGTGCAGTTTGAATCTGAAGGCACTTTGTTTAAAATGTAATAGTTACACAACTTATTACAATTACTGACTAGGTAATTACTCCTCTAAACAGAATATTAGCTACTTTTTTATAGAACAGCATTTATTAGTAATTACAGAAGATGAAAGGAGGCATTAACTGACTCAGGAAGCAAAGGAACAAAATGACAAAGAGGAGAAATAGCAACCTGACAGGTGGTGTACCACAGGGCTCAGTCTTTGGTACATTTTCCCCTTAATAATCAGGCAGGTTTTCTGATGTGTCTTTTCACCTCTATGGTGATGACATTCAGCTCTTCTCAAATTTTAGGAAAACTGAGTATTTAAAGTTGTTCTTCTTGATAAAAAGTATCAAACATACAAACAGTGGCTCTGTGGAAACTACTTGCATGTCAAAAATGAGATTGAAACTCTAATTATTGCCTCTGAGACCCAAATAACTCATCAAGCGTTGTCTTGGTTTAGTGGCCTTTTCTGACTCTGTCATGTCATTTTAGTGCCATTCTCATGGATTAATCAGAAACACTGTAACGAGGTAAACGGTAGTGCCACCGGTGCTACAGCCACAGAGCTCCATTAGCATTTAAAGAGCTACCAGCGCTCTGGTGGCAGCGGGGTTTAGGCGCCTTGTGGATAAAAACTGTCAGCACGGCATTTATTTTTAGCTTGTGAAGGTAACTATAACCTGTAAGAGCCTTCATCAGTTTTGCTCATACAAATGACAAAGTCTTCTGGAGAGAAATGTTGAGGGCACAAATGTAGGTCCTTTGGTAGTTGTGTTCGGTTTTCTCTCACTGCGCTCTTTTTTCTTTCATGTGGAAAATTATCACAGTTTTTTTATTTTTTTTATTACAAGCAACAGTGACACAATGTGGACCAAAACCCATTAAACATGGCCACCTCCAAGGGTGGAAATATAACAAAATATATACATTATTGAAGTAGTTATGAGTTTGGGATTACCACAAACAGCAATTTTTTAGTTGATAGGAAAATAACAGCATATTTAGGCCAACATGTTGAACTAATCCTGGATCCCTTTAAGGGCTGGTGATGAAAGCCTTGGTTTCTTTATGGCAACCTTCTGCGTTGCTCTCGCATCTCCATATGTTCTCTATGGCGTTCTGGTCAGGCCAGTTTTCTGACCAATCAACCACAGCAACAGGACGGTCAGTGGACCAGCGTTTGTTACGTTTGGTAGTGCGGTAAAGTACCAAGCCCTCCTGGAAAATTAAATGAGCATCACTTAATTATAAGGTTTTTCTGCAACAGTTTCTCCCTCCTCTCGGCTCTCTGGTAATTTGCTCAGATTGAGCGCTCAGTGTGCAGCCAGCTTCGGTAACAATGACGCTTTGTGCCTCTGTATTACCTCTTAAATCTGAAAATCAGATCAAATTACGTGAAATTTTCTGCATCGTACTTGAATCCAAGCCCTTGTACCCAACCAACACTCTGGTGAATTGTTACACCCTAATGGGGTTGTTTTTAATCATATTTACCGCATAAAAACATTTTCTGTTGGTTTAACCTTTAAGGGTCCAGATGCAGGCGGAGTTCTGCTTCTTGGCAGAAAACCTATTTCTGTCGCCTTTTGTTAGCGCCTGCTTCACTTCTTTGGCGATTTTTTTTCTTAATCACATTTGATCTGATGCCATTATGATCCGACTTTGAAGTTCAAAGCGAGAAACGAACTGCAATTATAATCAATACAAAGACTGTATTTTAGTGGTAATGACCACTCTGTGTCCTCCTGGCAGCAGGAGTCAGCGGACCGACAGCTTCCTGCTCCAGGAAAACTCAACCCGCAGTCCAACAGAAATCTGAATCTTAAAAGCTTTGGCATCAACAAACGATAAAATTTAAATTCAGAGATGCTTTATTTATCCCTAAGGGAAAGTAAATGTCCTAAACTGTCATCATATGGGTAAGTATTAGAGTCCTGATACATGTAGGCAGATATTCATGTTAATCCATGATAAAATGCTGATAAAATGACTTATTTTCCTCATAAAATGCATCTGATTACCATTTTAAAGCCCGCAGTGAGTCACTTTTTATCTCTGACTTACGTATTTTTCTTTTGTTCAAATTAAAAATGAATGTGGCTCATTAAAAATAAGCAATCAGGCTTGTTTGATCAAACAAAAACAGAAAAGTGAGGTTTAAAATTTCAAATTCGAGTCAAAGTGTTTTCGGTTAAAAGAACAAGTCAGATCGTGTCATCACGCAGCTTCGCCTGCAGTAAAACTCATCTTCATTTGTTTTAATTCCTTCATCACCACCGGAGCAGAAATCTGGATCATCGCTGCTGACAGAGTTTCATTTAAAACCAGCAGATCCGTCAAACGGCTCAAAGCTTTCATTCTTTCAAACACAAGAGAGCGAACATTCATTTAGATTGCTGTCACCAAACCACGACTTAATCAAGTCCAACATGTTTCAGATTAGCGCAGAGCACATTACACACACTTACATCAGTCTCCTTTAAAGCCGTCTCACTACACACACGTATATATAAATATATATATATAATAAATGAAGAGGGGGACGTTTTGTCCCAGGAGGAAATGAAAGAATCTCCACAAACAGAAAATTCCACACGCAATCCCAGGCATGCAACATGAAAACCCATTTCTGATGGGATTTTAATTCAACTCTTCCTTTTAGTTCAGTGGTTCTTAACCGTTTTTGAGGTTCCGAACCCCCCAGTTGCATATGCGCCTTCACCGAACCCTTCTTATTCCAACCCCCCGACACACGAAATAGTTTGCGGTATTCTGATTTAGTAATGTAATTATATTAGCTGTGTTACCACCCCCACACCACTAGAGGCAGTAGCAACCCCGAAAACATGCGACTAAGGAGCAGATTTAGACTATAGAATTTGGTAAAAACTGTGAGCTTTGCTGAAGTAAATAAAGACAAAAGTTCAAATCCCTGCTGAGAGTGGAGCTCCTCCGCAGCTCTGATTGGCTAAGAAATGTAACGTGATCCTCTGATTGGCTAAGAAATGTAACGTGATCCTCTGATTGGCTAGGAAATGTAACGTGATCCTCTGATTGGCTAAGCAATGCAACGTGATCCTCTGCAGCAAGTGATGGCAAAGCGGGGCGTCATCACGACTTTACACAGGTGAGTCTTTACCTCCGCAGCACCGACCCCCTGGGGTTCGACCAAACCCAGGTTAAGAACCACTGATTTAGAGGGAGAAAACACAGAAATGATCAGAGAAAAAACTTCAAATCCTCAACCGAAACTTTTGGTTTTTAAAGGCTTTCAAAACTTAAACTTAATGTTAGCTCCCCTTTACTTAAAAACAATAAACTTAATCCAACATTGAGCCCAACGTCTGACAGATCGGATTGCTTACAGGAAAAAACTTTAGTTTGTTGGGATTTGTCAAAGTTTTGAGCCATTTTTCCCTTATTTATAAGAAATACAAGCACTCATGTTAGCTTCCTCATGCAGATTATTTACCAATTTGACTGCTGTCCACCACCTAAATTATTCCTCTAAACCAAACTTGACCCTAACACAGTTGCATGTCATGACCCGTCACGTCAAACGCAATAAAAACAGACGTTAAGATTCTCCGCATTCATAAAATCACCATTCTGCTGTTATTGGAGCGTCGACTGAGCTGCTTTCTGCACTTCCTGTCAGATCCTCTGATGCATTTCTATCATGTTTACGTCCAGATAGAAATAAAACACATGGAAGTGTTTAACGATGACTGACAAGCAGCTAATTTAGCGCTGAGCTGTGTGTGTGTGTGTGTGTGTGTGTGTGTGTGTGTGTGTGTGTGTGTGTGTGTGTGTGTGTGTGTGTGTGTGTGTGTGTGTGTGTGTCTAAACATACCGACGGCCAAATTAGCGATGAAGAAGTTGGTGACGGTCCGCAGAGTCTTGAAGCGATAGATGACGTAGATGACCAGCGAGTTGCCCAGAACCCCCAGCCCGATGATGGTGCTGTAGGCCAAGATCAACACCACCTTCAAACAAACAAAGCAAACAGCTGTCAGACGTTTTCACGCTAATGTGAAGTGAAATGTGACCTTTAACCTTTTCTTTGCTCCAGTTAAAGATGGAGGCTGCTCTGGGGGCAGAGACGCGACCCGTACCTGAACGCTCAGCAGCCGGATGGGGTCTTCTGGAAAATTCACCCCCTCGAATCCGGCTGGCAGAACCGGGGGGAGGATGCCGATGTTTGGGGGGTAGTCATGGTAACCGAGGTTGTTGGGGTCGCTGTCAGGCGGGGGCAGGAAGTGGAGCTCCTCCTGCGTGGCGTTGACTTCTCCGAAAGCCTCCATGTCCGGTCAAACGTGTCCGGCCAGCAGCTCCATTTCACTCCTGCAGCTCGCTGCGCCGGCTGGACGGAGGAGGAGAAGAAGAAGAAGATGAATGACGGGTAAACGGCTCTATTTACAGCCCAGGCTCTGATCTGGGTAATTACTGATGAAGAATACTCTCTGGGTTTTCAAGAGCCACTTGGGAAAATCTGTTCAGCTCGGCTGTATTTGTGGCTATTGACATGTTATGAAAAAACCTCGGCAGCCTCTGATGCTCGTCGCATCTGAAGAGGCAAAGCACAAAACTTCCTGCATGCAGATGATTCTGGCCTGAAGTGGATCATAATTAGTGACGGACGAATCAGGTGACTGGGAGCGACAGCCGCCTCTTCCTGGATTAAATACTGCACTAAGTTACCAACCGGTTCACACTTCACACCAACGATCCTTAATAAAACATTACTGCACTCCATTTTTTATTACATTAATTTGTCCTTTCATCCAGTCTGTGATTCTGTCTGTTTTTATATTCATTATATTCATTTGCAGCTCTATTCTTCTCTGAAAAGCTTCAGCAGCTACCAAACGACTCCAAACTTCATCTCACTGATAATCTGATCTGCATGATGTGAAAAATGAGATTAACATGCAGCCGGTTCAGTGAAGCGTAAAAAACTGTTTAGTAAACACTTTAAACATACAAACTGAAAATATATGTTTTCTTATTTTTTTCTATTTCTTCCTTTCTACGAATAATTTACATCATTTTTTTTTGCATTTTTCTTCTAAAATTACTCATCTGGATTAAATCCAGCAGTAACTCCAAACCTTCAGCTTCAATCCGCCTGCATGGATGAATTCATGTACGACTACAGGTAAAAAGACTGAAAACATGTATTATAAACATAGATGTAGGTTTTTAGGATGCAAAAGAGCAAATTTTAGCATAATTGGTCATAACTGCTTCATGCCGGCGCAGCGTTTCAACACGGTAAATGGTGTGAGAGGAATATGTTAAAACAGTACAAGTACGACTCAAAAAAATTTAAGTTTCATGAAAAAAAATTCACTTTTTGTTTACAACTCATTCCAGAAAGTGAAACTTTTTATTACATAAACTGATCAGACACAGAATTGAATAATGTCAATTTGAATTTTTTATAAAAATCCAAATTTGTGTCTCACAAAGTGTGAATATTGTGAAAAAGTGGAAAGAGAAAGTGTAGCAGAAAAAAATGCACCGACCTCCACTATCTATTAGGGCTGTAGCGATGCAATAATCTCACGATACGATACACGATATTCTGCTCACAATACGATATATATTGCGATATTCAGCAAACGATACAATTCAATACACTTGTGATTTTCTGAAAGATTTTAGAGGGACAGAGTGATTTCGGTGACATTTTGCGACTTTTATAGAGTTGGACTGAATTAATTTAATTTTGGACGTTACGATACTTGCGGATGAATATCGATTTTTTTTCTAGGAAAGAAAATATCGATATATATTGCAAAATCGCTATTATTACACAGCCCCTACTATCTATGTTTTTTACTGTATGGAAACTGTCATTCCTGCCATGGATAACTCTTTGTTACAAATTAGTCGGATGGTTATGGATTATCACTAATCTGATCAGATTATGTGCAGGTTGTTCCTCTCGGTCAGTAGAGCAGGACGTTTAATTTCAGTGATGAAACGGAGAAATGCTAAATTAGAATGTTAGCTTCTCCATCTCGTCTACACTTCCAGCTCCCAGATTATCTGACGATGTCGTGTGAGCGGTAATCTGTTGTTGCTTTCTAGGTCAACGGATTAAGAACAGAACAGGTAGACTCGACCTGTTTTTTGTTCACGTGCATTGGAAATAAAAGAAACGAAAGAAACGGGGTTTCATCTTTGAAAACCAGCAATAGAGCCGGTTTGACATTTCAGTCAATAATCTGTTCCTGCCGAATCAATCTGAAGGATTATTGAACTGAAGCTTCAGAATAAAGTTCAGCCGTTTGTGATTTTTCTTTGAAACATAAAACCTCATTATTCCTGGATAAGCTGATTTAGGGGCTCTGTCACTTTAAGTCCAAATAAGCTTCTGCTGACCCCAAGTTCAGCGCTTACGCTCAAATGTGAAAATGGCTGGAAACACATCCACAAATATACAACTGCATATTTTGAAAAGCGGAAGTGGAGCCTGCTGCACAACCAACCAGAACGCAGGAAGTGGTTTCTGGATGGTAAGTCCACAACAAAACACTTTGCCTTTTCCAGCAGCCATTGTACAGAGAATACCTGGTAAAACTAGCTGATCAAATGTGCTGGAGCTCAGCTCGGGTTGCTAGGTGACGATGTGCTCGGCTGGGGTTGCTAGGTAACAGGGAAGTTCCTGCTGATTTGTGACGCTTCATTTTCAAGTTATTGCCAAAAACCGGCTGGGTGTTTTTGTTTTTTTTAAGCGCTTGGGTTGTTTTTAGGAGCAGCAGAGATTTAAATGTGGATTTTTCCTAATAGCTTGAGGATAAATACATCATCCAAAAAGTCAATGACTCAAAGCACACGGCCAAATTAACTACAAATTAGCTTAAGGGCAACAAAGTCAATGCTCCGGAGAAAACGGCGTTCGGTTTCCTTCTGGTGAAGTCGGTCTGTTACTGATTGATCAGCCCGATGCTGAAAAGCGGAGCTGCATCGTCTGTCTGTGCGTCCGGCAGCACCGAGTCCAGTCACACGCCTTCTTTAAGTGACTGAATGCTGGAAGCTGGCTTTGAACCATACAGTTTATCGGCGCCCTGAGGCGTCGCAGCGGATCTCTGAGACTCGATGAGGCAGAGCAACAGCAGATGGCGGCCATGCTGGGCAGCTCCCCGCGGCTCCCCCCCAACCCCACCTCCACCCTCAGGCTGCTAATATCTACAAAGAAAACACAAACAAGGCGTTAAATAAGCTTCTACTGACCAACAGCCTGTGGGCAGAGGGAAAGATACCACAAAGATTTGGCTCATTCCCTCAGCAAACACAGAAACCGTTAAAAAGTGAACTGAAGTTTAACTTCGTGGAGTAAAAAGAGACTCCAGTCATTATGAGCTGATGCTCAGAGGAGGGAAACAAAAGTGACAAAAGCAGATCTGGAAATCAAAGACGGAGGAGCAACGCCATCCATCAGTCTGGAAACGGACAACAAGTTGGGCAGAAAACAGTTTAAGGAAGTGAAAGTTTCTATTTGTCTTGACCTCCGTCTGACAGAACGTTTGTGGGCGGAGCTAAAATTTAAAAAACGGCCTGCGAACCTGATTCTGTTGCACCAGATCAGGTCAAAATGTCTGCAAACTGTTTGGAGAAGTTGGAAACAAAAAATCGTTGATCCAAGTCGTTTATATGCCGATTCAACCAAATGTTAATAAAAAAACACAAAGTTTTCACATCCGACAGATTCTGCTCTAAACCCGACACATTAATCAGTTAATTTCCCTCCTGATTATTAATAATTTTTGAAGGGAAAGAGACATAATAATCCATTTTATTTGTGTTTTCACTTGTGACTGGTTTTTATTTCTTTTATATTTATTGTGTTTGTTTTATTTTGGATATTTAAAATGTCTTCCAGGTCCATTGTGGAGGATTCTTTACTACATTAGAGTTTATTAGTCTTTGTGAAGTGGCATTACTATGGCATTTAGTAATATTTGAAAATGGTCAGATATCATTTATAGCAATAATATTGTAGAAGAATATTTAATTTTACCAACATGTTTCCTCCTGTCATCTCCAGCTTTTCAACTTCTTTCACAAAAGTGAAAAAAAAGACAAGTGTGCAAAAACAGACTATAAAATACAAACAATTCGTCAACGTTTCTTATTATTTCTTAGATAAAACAGGCCAGTAGTTAAATAGGAGCAGAAAATGATTGATTGTTCATGTTTAGGTGGATGTTGGTGCTGCAGCAGAACCAACTCGCCTCTTCAGACTGAAAGTTAATCTGCAGTTTACAGGTGGGAGGACCAGCTGGGAAGCTTTTAACAATCGCCTGCACGTACAGATGTGACCTCTGCGATTGGCTGCTGCGCAATGTAGGCCAGATAAGACCTCCCCACACACACACACACACACACGCAGGGCATCGTTAAAGTGAACGGCAGACGGACCCACGTGGGATTAAACTCCCATCGACGCTCTGCGCCGAGCCGCTTCACTGAGCAAGTTGTCCGAGGGCGTCCAGCTCGGCTCGGCTGACGGGATCAGTGGCGGCGCCCAAATCGCCACAAAAGGCAGCAAAGACACTTTTACAGGCTCATCTCATAAAAGGTCTCACAGATCTTTAAATAGAAACAGAAAAAATACAAATATCCTCCTGCATACGGCCGCATCTCCAGGCTCCTTCACAGCTTTTTACTGGGTTTATATTTTAATGAATTTAAATACCATCAAAAACATAATTTTGATGGTATTTAAAAATTAAATACCATTTAATTTTTAAATGGTATTTAAAAATTACATACCATCATTTATGGTATTTTTTTCCATGTATGGAATAAAATTCCATAAATTTTATTTATTTATGGAATAAATAAATAAAATAAAAATTTATTTTATTTATTTATTTATGGAAATAAATAAAATAAATGTTATTTATTTCCATAAATAAAATTTCCATTTTATTTATGGAAATTTTATTTATTTACATAAATAAAATGTATTTATGGAAATAAATACATTTCCTGTATTTATTTCCATAAATACAGGAAATGTGTTTTTTAAGGCCTCTTTATTAAACCGGCTTCTGCTCGATGCTTCTGGCATAAATTCATCAAAGTGTCGTAAACCTCCAGACTGTGTCGTAAACCTCCAGACTGTGTCGTAAACCTCCAGACGGTGTCGTAAACCTCCAGACGGTGTCGTAAACCTCCAGACGGTGTCGTAAACCTCCAGACTGTGTCGTAAACCTCCAGACTGTGTCGTAAACCTCCAGACGGTGTCGTAAACCTCCAGACGGTGTCGTAAACCTCCAGACGGTGTCGTAAACCTCCAGACGGTGTCGTAAACCTCCAGACGGTGTCGTAAACCCCAGAGGTTCGGTCCATATTGAGGTGATGACATCATTTCTATGATGTAAATCTTTTCGCTCTCATCCAAAGTGAGTTCAAGATATTTGAGCTTAAACTGAGTTAAAACCATCCGGTCTGGTGCAGGAACTGTGTTTTTATCTGTTAATAAAGTTTATTCATCAACCATTACTTGTCTTGATAAGAAGTTTGATTTATTACCGTCACAATAAATTCAGTTAATGTTTAAAAAAAAATCACTGAAATGTTATTTTTTGCCATTTTCTGCACTGCAATGACATGATTTTATAAAGTATTAAAAATTATTTATGGGTGTATAAAGGCTGCTCTATGCAGCTATAGTAACCAAAAATAAAAGTAATAAATAGTTTTTGATAATTTTTAATCATCACTTCATCATATCCTTCATCTCTAATCCTTATGATGTAAAATCAGTGGCACTAAAGCTAATTATGCTACTTTAGATTATCAATAATGAGTAAAAGTTTGTAAAAATGTGAATCAGTCGCTCAGCTGTGAGAATAAAACCTTTAATTAGAAGCAGAAACGTTTAGAGCCGACATGAAGCAGCTGTCAGACCTTCAGTTTCTCTAATGTTCAAACGTTTGTTTGCTCTTCAGAGCCAGAGATTTTCTCCACCATCAGCTGCTTCTCCAGGCCACCAGAAGAGCCTCGGTTCTCCCAGTTTGACCCAAACTCAGGCTGACGCTTCGGTTCGGTGGCGGTTTGGCCTCCTGAGTCGCTTCTTTCAGGAACCATCTTGTTTTCTTCCTGCTGCAGACATTAAAGCTGCATCGACATGAGGGATCAGAATCACAGACTGATGTTTGAGCTCCACGCTCTTTGTCTCGTTCTTACAAACCCTCAGAGTGCAGCGGAGTATCAAACCAGCTGCAGCTCAGCCTCCTGCACTTGAATCTGTCTGTCCGTCCGTCTGTCCGTCTGCAGGACTGATGAGGGTTGAAGTCAACCTGACATCCCTACGGCTCGGGATAAAAGAGCTTCACTGCTTTGTGGAGTCATAGTACGAATTATTTTAAAGCTGTTTTGTCTTTAAAAATTATTTTTTTCCAATTTCTGACAACCAATCAAATAAGAAAAATAAATTAAAGAGTTTGGCTTCATTATTTTCTATTAGAAATCCAACTGTTAGCGTGTGGTTTAGCCGTGACGCAGCAGTTAATTTATACAAACCTGTTTTCTTCAGATGCTTTAAAGCAGGTGTTTTCAAAGCAGAGGTCAAAGGTCATTCCAGGGCCTCTGAACGATTTTGTGGAGCAAACCTGAGGTTGATGCAGATGAATGTGTGTCTTTCAGGGTGACATTCACACAGATAAACAACATTTATTAAAAATAGAAGAAGAAAAAAACAAGGAATGAAGTGATTGAAGTTTTCTGGCTGATTACTGGATTTTTGTTTTATACGTCACAACAGACCTTCAATATTCTAAATTTTATTTTATTGAAAAACATTTAACAGCCTGTGAATCGATGTGTGAGATTTGTCGCTAGTTGAAAGTGACTAAATGAAGCAACAAAACGGAGACGCCGTCTGATTGTCAGACGTTCGCAGAGATAAGATCGCTGGAAAAGATCAGCTTCACATGTCAGGAACCCAAAATGAAGAAAATCTAATAAAAATCTCAGGTGCAGCAGACATTATTTCTCATTTATTAACAAAGTTTCTGTTTTCACTTTAATTTCATAGCTTATAGAATCAAAAATGTTCAGGAACTTTAACTCAAAAGCACATTCGGGTCAAACAGCTGCTCACATAATATAACATACTTTATAAATTACAGTTTTTTCAGAAAGAAATTCAACTCTTTACAGTTGGATTTCATATTAGAACTATTTTTAAGAAAGTCAGGTGAGTAAAAAAAAACTCAACTTTTGGTCTAATGTGAAAACCCTGAACTCATTTTCCTTTTTATTTTCACTTTGAAACTTAAACTTGTGCAAAAAAGTCTCATTTTTATACATTTTAATACTAAAATATAGAGGAAAATGTACAAGATTATTTCTTAATTTGCTGCATCTTCCCCTTGAACCAACCTTTGATCACAAATTAGTTGTTTTATTGTGGAAACAACCCGTTTTAAGCGAGCGAGTAAAGAAGGATTTTCTGGCTTTTGATCCAAGTTTCTCCTTTAACTGTTGCACTGAAGATGAGGAATAAAAATAATAATAAAGGGTGTAAAGTGAGGCAATGAATCCTTCTGCTTAAACTAATTCATTGTCATTCTGAGCTCCTGAGTCTTCGGTGATATTCAGGAAATGACATTTTATCCATTCAGAAGCGAAGCTGCTGCACAAAAAGAAGAAACAGCTTCTAACTTCAGAGGATTCATTTCCCAACAAAAGCCTGGCGAGTCCTAAGCCTCTTTTTGAGAGTCGGAGCTCCAGGCTGCAAACATAATCCG
This sequence comes from Poecilia reticulata, assembly GCF_904066995.2. Classification (NCBI taxonomy): domain Eukaryota; kingdom Metazoa; phylum Chordata; class Actinopteri; order Cyprinodontiformes; family Poeciliidae; genus Poecilia; species Poecilia reticulata. Next base: position 26,736,060 of record NC_088847.1, on the reverse strand, counting down.
TCCGACCAGAACCGCTGCTGCTGATGTTTCCTCTGGATAAAAGTATTTAAAATAAACTAATGTGACTTCGCTAAATGGCGGCTCCGTCTCTTCTCACCTTAAAGTTTCCTCCAGAACAAATCCTCTTAATGGTTTCCTCCTGCTAATCCTCCCCTCACACCTTGTACACTTGTTGACTTTGACTCAGATTTCACATTTCAAGTTACCTCCTGACACCGATATGCCCGTTTTCTAATTCTCACAGAGCAAACAGACGGCCGGCTTCATTAGTTTAACTCAAGTGTCTCCACAGACGCTCAGCAGATGGTGGATCTGGTCAGATTTGCTGCGGACGATTATTTCGTCGCTCGAGCATCACGGGGTCAAACCGAAGAGACGAACTCATCCTGACTCATCGTGACAGGGACCATGTAGCGATTCAGAGCCAACAAACAGTCTGCGCCGGTTCTGCAGGCCAAATGATTTGGATTCTGCATGGAAGAAAGAGACGCTTTGGTTTTTACCGCTCAGAACAAAACGACGTTTCTGCTGAAGAGTTAAACAAAATACCAACATTTAAATCCTGCTTTCTATTTCGGTTTGGACTCTGTTCTGCATTACTGTAAGCATGGAAAACATGTATTATGTTTTTATTAATTTTCACCCAAATAATAGGAAAAAAATTCAAGTTAAAGACGGCGATCGGCGTGTCGTTTAGAGAGAAAGAAGCAGAACTGAGTCGAAATAAATTCTCAGAGGGAAAAACCATTTCCTTACACGCTGTAGTCCTGTGCAACAGGAATGAAATTATATCCTCTCATATTTAACTGCAGTGGTTGACAGATGCACACACACAAAACAAATAATAATAATAATTCTGTATCTGCAGAAAAAATGCAAATGGAAACAGAAGCAAAAGGGAAAATGCCACAAATATAAAGCAAGTATAAAACGCTGCAAACTCGTTCCATGAAACGGAAGCGGAAGCCCTCCAGGCCACCAGGGGGAGTCTGGAGTACGAAAGATTATTGATGTGAATATGCTGCTCTTCTATAATGTCGTAAAATATGTGAGTTTCAAGGTTTTGCTGTGTTTTTCTGCTGCGCTAGTTTGTGTTTTGGAGTTTGTGTTTGCAGCTCGTTTTGCCTTGCCTGCAAGATGCTGAAGGAAGAACCCAAATCCTAAAATGTTCTCGCAGAAATCTCACAGCTGATGTGAAAGAACAAGAAGATTGAACTAGAAAGAGGTTTAGCTTTAGACAAAGATGATTCTTCTGGACAGATGAGTCAAAAACTGAATTATCTGAACCAGAACAGAGGAAATGTTTGGCAAATCCAAACAGCATTCTAGTACGAAGCACGGAGGTGGAGGTGTCATGCTTTGGGAATGTTTTGCTGCTTCAGAAGCATCAGGAAATCCACATTAAAATTAAAACTGAAGCAGAGCTGGGATCACTGGAAATGACCCAAAACAAACCGACAACAAAAAGCTGAAAATTAAGACGAGTGACATCCTCCGCAGAATCAAAGGTCAGAGGTCAAACCTTGACCTGGTGAGATCCTTTGTGGAGACTGGAAACGGACCGAACATAAAAATAAAACTCTTCCGACATTCCTCAGGCCAGAAACGGTTTGATTAGAAACTGAAAATCAAAATGTCTTTCCTGGAAATAAACTTTTGACGGATCGCGTCTCTGAAGAAATGAAAAACAGCAGCAGTTAAAAAACAAAACGCTTCACAAAGTTCAAATCGATTCTTATCCTGCTTTTAGTCTCAAGAGGTTTTTATTCTGAAGACGAATCGTTCAAGAATGTAAACACTGAATGTCAGACAAGGCCTTCCTGTTTCCGCCCACATGCATTTTATTCTGAAAAACTCCTACGACGTCAGTTTGACTGATGCAGCTGAAGAGAAACGAGAGAAGCTGCTCCAGTTTTTCCTGAACTGAACCAAGTAAAGTAACGACTGAAGCATTAAACTAATTAAAGTCGCTCTTTTCACGGCCAATTTCAAATCGTTTCACTTTGAAACCTTTCAGAGTAAAACTCCCTGAGCTTCCTGTTGGTAGTTTGGGGAAAATCAATGAGCCGAAAGACATTAATGAACTTTTTCAGCTCCTGAAAATAACACTGGCAGAGACTTATGAGCGTAATTACCACTGGATGAAGTATGGAGTCACTGCTAATAAGCCAATTAAAGAAGGGCAGAAAAGCCTCGTTAAATAAAACAAACATTTCATCTCCACTGACTGAATAAAAACAGAGAACCAGGAAGGAAGGAGATGATTTCAACCAGATTCAAACTTTAACTTCTGAAAAATTTAGAAAACAGTCACAACAATTTCCATCAAAGTTTGGCTTCAACAAACTCAACATGCACTTTATTTACTCTGAAATGTTAAATAACATTTAACTGCATTGTATATATGTGGCAGCAGCTATAAAAGATCCAACACATAGGGCTGCTCGGTAAGCTCCAACTAGGAATTTATTATAATTATTTACCTTTAATTCACAGGAAAACTATCATAAATAAGTTAGCAAAAAGATTCTTCAATTAAAAAAACTGACAAATGATTCCTTCTGAAAATCAGTAAGAAAATCCTTAAAGATATTTTATGACGACAGCAACTTTAAGTTCATGTTTTTCTGTAACTAGATGAAGCAGAAAGCTAAAAACATTTCTTACAAAGTTCAGTCCAAGTTCTTTCAGGCACCAAAAGGAAAAATAAGCTTTCACTAGAGAATACTCCTCTCTTTTCTACTTACGCAGGAAAATAAATACGAAGGAAGAAGTCAAAGTGCGGCCCTGTAAATAAAAATATCCCAACGATGTTTACAGCAGCAGCTAGCAGCAGTTAGCAACAGCTAGCAGCAGCAGCTAGCAGCAGAAAACAGAAATTAAACACAACTAAAATGGAAAACATCAATATCGATAAGTTAAAAACATACACAAATAGCAGAATTACTCATGAAACACTGTATATGATTAAATGTGTCTAAAATATAATACTTGTAAAGGAAACACGGAGCTGATCCTAATAAATACCCCAGTTACCAACGGCAACAGAAAAAAGGGGGAGAAACTTTCTGTTCCTGGTTGCTACGGTAACCACCAACTGTCCAGAGCAACGTAACAGAACTTAACGGTCACTAAAAGTTTGGAGAAACAACTTCTAGACTAAATTAAATTCAAAGAATAAAAAAACTTAAGATCTATGATATTGTTAAAATAAAACCGTTACACATATATTATGGGCTAAAATGTATAAAACCATTTAAACTTGTTTAAGAAAATGTCACCATATCCAGACATAAAAGTGGCATCAACAAGAATCAACTAAAAATCCTTAGTAATTAATTATAATGTGACACTTTCAATTTTCAAACCTCCAGCTGAAGTAATGATTCTTATCATCAAATCTCCAAATAGAAAACGGCATCACTTTTAGTTTATCTGCATTTAAAACAAGGTTAAGGTGAAAATGATTTGGAATTGCAGCGTTGGGCGAGAGACCAGAACGATACAAAACAGCATCATCAGCATGAGAATGTTATTTTGCATATCGCACATTTAAATTGAGACTACTTATGTAGAGAGTAAACAAAAGCAGCTCCAGAACCGAGCCCTGAGGAACACCATTGACTATATGAAGAGAAGAGGAAATGGCTTGAACACACCTGACCTGGTGGTCAGAGAGTTTTCAAACCAACAAAGAGTTTGTCCAGACCAGTGGTTCTTAACCCTTTTTGAGGTACCGAACCCCCCAGTTTCATATGCGCATTCACCGAACCCTTCTTATTCCTCCCCGACACGCAGCATACTTTGCGGTATTCTGATTTAGTACTGTAATTATATTAGCTGTGTTACCACCCCCACGCCACTAGAGGCAGTACCAACCCCGAAAAGGAGCAGATTTAGACTATAGAATTTGGTAAAAAGAGTGGAGCTCCTTCAATCAGGGCTCCTCCGCAGCACTGATTGGCTCAGCAATGTAATGTGATCCTCTGATTGGCTAAGCAATGTAACGTGATCCTCTGATTGGCTAAGCAATGTAACGTGATCCTCTGATTGGCTAAGCAATGTAACGTGATCCTCTGCAGCAAGTGATGGCAAAGCGGGGCGTCATCACGACTTTACACAAGTGAATCTTTACCTCCGCGGCACCGAACCCCTGAGACCGACTCACCGAACCCCTGGGGTTCGATCGAACCCAGGTTAAGAACCACTGGTCCAGACAAAACTGAATCAAATGTCTTAGAGAAGAGAGACTTATAGTGTTGCTTATTATCCAAAAACGTTAATAAAATCATGACCAACGTTAAGCATTTTCTGAAAACCAGTGTTCCTCCATAACATTGACCTAAACTGTGAATTAAATCATTTACCTTCCAGTCACTGCTCTTCAAACTTCAAACCAAACTACAGCGGCTCATTCTGGCGCTAACCCCGAATCGGCTAATCAATTGTCCTAATGAGAGCCTGGTTGGCCCAGTCCAAAAGGCTCATTTGGATTCTGATCAATGGTGGAGCTCATTCCCAACTGACCCAGTTTCGACTCTCGTTCTCCAGAGAAGTTGGCTGTTAAATATGAGAAACGGTTATTTAACGCTGAATGTTTGGAGCCCGGAATGATCCAGCGATGATCCCAGTCGATGGTGCAGAGGGCCTCCTGTGGAGTGGTAATGATGCAGTAACGCGATTTGAGACGGGCCACTGAGCCTCAGTCCCATCCGCCCAACAACAACAACAAGCTGCTGAGAGGTTTTCCCATTGAGAACTCAACTTTCATCAACATCTACACCAATCTGAAGGCACAAAGCTGTGAAATGACTCAGGAAACATCGTGTTTGTTTTCGTTCCCTCATGCCAAACCGTTCTGCTTGTCCTGATGAGTTTTGAGAACATTTTGTGTTGTTTGTGTTAGTTTGAGGCGTTTGGATTATTTTATCCTGTAATTAAGAACCTGTTGTTTGGTTTGTGTTGGCTTTTGAAGTCTGGCGTTTTTTAAAAAGTCACTTTTAGTTGATTGGTTTTTTCTCACCCTCTCTGATGAATAAAAAGATAATGATTTTGTTTCCACCTTCCATGTAAATCTGCTCTTCATCTTAGAAAAACCGTGTTGTGAAAACACCCAGTCGTTCGATAGCTATTATCTCAACTATTTTGGAAACCAAGACGTCTTTGTCTCTTAAAGAAAATCCGTTTTTTCATTTATTTACTTAGTTTTTCACATTTCTCAAACTCCGTCTCCAACCGGTTAATTAGTCTCTTGTGATTCGCCCCCAAATCTCTGGCGTTTGAGATGAAAAGACTTTGACCTTTGAACTCCAGATGCACCGAAATGAAAACTTGGTATTCAATATCCATATTACTGCTGTAGTCACTATTTACCAATATTATATATATTAGAGATACATTTTACCCATTTGTCACTCAATCTTTGACAATGCCGACATTTCCTCTCTACATCAGTTGTAAAACCAAACCTTCTAAGTTTATAGAGCCAAAATCATCTATTAAAGGTTGCCGTGGCAACAGGTGGTTGGTTCATTCATGCACTTCCAACTTGTTTAAAGAAATATGCTTTATTTCATATAAAAATATAGACAAAACAATAACTAATAATTTCTTACTACCGAGCTGAAAACTAAAGTTAACTTAATCTGATGTTTCAAGTTCAAAAAGTAGTAATAAATAATCAATCAGACATTTTCCAAGCAAAACGTCCTTCCACCATATTTTCCTGTATAATGAAATTATGTTGGTAACAATTTTTACCCTGATTACAAATTTAAAGTCTCCATCTGCATCTACAGCCAACATGTGCATCATATTTTGAACTGCAGTTGATGGCCGCAAAAAAATCAACCTGAGGGCCACAAATGGCCCCCGAGCCTCACTTTGAGAACAGTGGATCAATTGCACACCTGAATCCACCTTTCCTAACAAACCTTCCTCCAGGTTTTCCCATCAGCCCTCCTGTATGTCAGTGTGAAACTCAGCATTTCGTGTGTTTGAACGTAAACATGGAAGGTCAGATCTGCTATTGTTTCCTGAAACGATAAACGCGTCCAGCAGCTTCGTCCTCTGCCATCACAGCGCGCCGTCGGACGCCGGAGCAAGGAGAAAAGAGTCAGACGGAGGCGACAGCGGCCCCGCGGCCCCTCGCTGCTCTCACGCAGGAAGTCTCACCATCAGCATCGACCGCTGAACGAACGCAGAATCCAGAACCGCAGAGGTCAGCTCCTGTTAAATCTGACGGGGTGGGGGGGAAACCTCTCTGGGAGAAATATCTGAGCGGGGCCAACCGGGAGGGGCCCCGAGACAAAACGCAAAGGAGGACGGATGATCATCGTCTGCAGCCTGCTCCGTGTCGGGCCTCCGTGGGCCGAGCGTATCACAGCGGCAGCAGCGAAACGGGACCAATCCCCTCAGAGAGCGGCTCATTAGGAGGATTTAATGAAATCGCATCAGTGTGCATCATTCAGAGCCGCCGGACCGGAGGCCGCGGATCCACTTCAGCTCAGATTAGTCCGGAGGAGCCAACGCTCGGCACGAAGAGCTGGAGACTTCTCCGGCAAAGGAACACAACGTGTTGGAGTCAAACAATTCATGAGCAAAGAGTCAAATTATGTCATGAAAGAGGAAACGGATCAGGCTGGGTCTGTTGTGGAGCCCGTTCTGGTCTCCTAACCGTCAGAGGGTCAGAAGAGAAACAGGTTTGGTGTAAAATATCCAACCGACGACTCAACGTTCCTCTAATCCAGGGGTCCCCAAACTTTTTCCTGTGAGGGCCACATAACGTTTCCCTTCTCTGGTGGGGGCCGGAGTCAGTTTGTAACAGAAAAAGTGTTAAACGTTTATCACCTGCGCGTTTCTCCATTGATTTTTACCCAGAAAGCACATGGGCAAAAACAGTCAGTGAAACGGTCACTGGGACTGACTGGTATATCTTCCATTGAGGGAAACCTGGAATGCGGCGTTCATAACAAACACGTGTTCATCTGCTCTACCGCTAGCAAACAACCGTACTGATTAAATAACATAAAAGTCCAGCAGTTCCCTAAAAGTCCAACAGATGGCAGCAATGCGCCATGCAAAACAAAACACCCACAGTTTACAGGACACACTTCCTGCTAAAGAGCCCCCTGGTGGTTGAAGAAAAATCAACCGGAAAATACAATATATGAAAAAAAATCTGAATGCTCTATGGTATTGTTCAGGGGGCCGGACCAAATGTGGCAGAGGACCGGATCCGGCCCGCGGGCCGCAGCTTGGGGACCACTGCTCTAAAATGATGAAGGACAAACTGACCAGAGGAAGAATGCAGAAGACCAACCAGCACATTTTACTGAAATATCATAAATGGAAACAAATGTTCATTTTAGTAACAATTCCTGGGTGGGTTGTGTTGATGCAATGCGATCTCTGAAATACACCAAAATGACCTATGACCTCACATATTTTAAATACTTGAGTGTAGTTTATCTTGATGAAAGTCCAACAAAAATTAAAAACACGTCACCTTATGTGTGCATATCTATTAATATATAAAGTTGCAATACTGCAAAATATGCATTCATTTAAATAACCAAAAATCTTTGTGTACCCCAAAACTTGCCGCCCTGGGCTAGCGCCGATCAGATTAAAAGAAGCTTTAATAAAACAGATAAATGATAAATATTATAGTTTTAGAAACATAAATGACAAAAATAGTAGCCTTAAAAATAATAAAACAATAGTTTTAAAAGAATAATGATGAAATTGGTGGTTTTAAAAAAAATAGAAATTTTGTCTTTGGAAAAATTATAAAAAATATATTTGCTTTAAAAGAAATTAATAATGATAGCTTTAAAAAATAAATAATTAAAATTATATATTTAAAACCATTTAAGTTCAGTCTGATGTCTGACAGAGTAAAGGTTGTCAATATTTGGTTTAAACTTTTCCAGGCGTCACAAACGTCTTAAAAAGCCTCGACGACCAGAGGAAGCATCTCTGTGACGTCAGCAGGCAACAAAACATCAGTTTCCTCCAACGCCAGCAGCCCAGAGACGATACTGGTCATACTGGGAACCAGCTAGAGGACTGGAAGTGACCTCTGGACTTCACAACGGCTCCAGCCTCCAACTCAAATCACCTTCCTGCTCAGAATCCTCCATGATTTCTGACCTCCTTTAAGAGAAAGGCTCATATTTCAGCCTTCAGGCGGCTTTTAAAAAACAACTTTGGTTCCTTTCAGGATGAAAACCGAACACAAAGTCAGAGGAAATGAAACAAAGATCAATCCGACAGAAACACCAGAAGGAGCGATCGATCGATAAATCGATCTGCCCAACAGGAGCAGCTGCGCCTCCTGCTGCTTTCGCTAAACGAACGGCCAATTAAAAGCAAGCAGGTGAAACCAATGAAAGGTTCTGGATGCGGTCGGTCCCGCTCCAGACGGCCCAGATCAGCGCCAGCTTCTCAGGATCTGTGATTTCAAATGCCAAATTTATTCAAATGTCAGAAAACAGCTGCAGGAGGAGAAATGATCGCTGACATTTTAATGCCACTGAGTAAATGACTCCGTTTTTTTTTCTTCACAGTTTATTGGCACAGCTTGAAGCTTCAGACATTTAGTAAATGGATGCTTTTCCTAAAAATTAAAAAAATTAAAAAATGTTGGTTTATTCTCATGTTAGTGAATTATCCGAACCGTTTTTCATCCTGGCTGTTGATTGACCTCACAAAGATGGCGGCCAGAACACGGATGCTGTCTGCAGGATTATCTGGAGGTCCTGAGAGTTTTGAATCCTGAATGTGTTCAGTTTAGGAGCAAAATGCTTTAATTTACCTTTAAAATGTTCTGCTGATCTGTGGAAACTCTTATAATAAAACATTTAACTTTTCACTATTTCAGCAGATTTACGTTTTTTTCTACTCAAGCATTTTATGCTTCAGCTTCCTCTGTGAGCCGCCTTTGATCCTTTATGATTTTTAAGCATTTTTAGAAACAGAAAACAATCTAATATTTCATAAAAATACAGAAGATGGAAATAACAGACCCAAAGCTGCCAGATAAATCAGATTGTGTGTCTTTCTGCCTTCAGTTCTACCCAGATTTAACGAGATGCACTTCTTAAAAAAAACTTCTCTCTCATCAGTCGGCAGAATATTTCCAGAAACGTCATCGTTTTTTTGGTGGACAGTCATTTTTCCTCTGGGATTCTTTCTGACAGGATGAGTTGGACTCATTTTATTGCCGTCGTTTCTGGGAAGAATCACCTCTGCTACACATTCTTCTCATGTGAGCAGCAGCTACATCGGTTTCTGGGATCCTTTAGCCCACTTCATGTCATCAGACGGATCCTTTTTACGCCGTTTCGTGGAGTCCATCTTTGTACACATGGAGTTTGATTTAATTGTCATTTTTTACTCATCTTAACCGATTCTGAAGTGAAAGAAGCCTGGCGGGGTTTCACTCAGGCAGACCTTCATCAACAGCAGGATTTATTTTGGGGAGAGAAAGATGAGATCTGCTTTTTCAGATTTTCTGCACACAGGTGGTAAACAAGCAGCAGCTGCAGGTGAAACGAATCCTCCAATCACCTGTGCTCATCAGGTTTTAAGCTTTATGAGCAGTACATCATCTTTCAGCTCCACTTTATTCAAACTGCATCTCATTTAAGATAGTTATCATGTCAGCAGCATCTGTGCTAACGGTTAGCTCTGTTCAGGGACTCTGCTGCCATTTTGGGCCAGGATAACTCTGTTTTTAGATACTGCATCTTTAAATGCTCACCTCCTGAAGTTCTGCATGTCCTCCAACATCAACCTGCAAACTTTATTTACCATAATACTCATTGGAAACCTTATTAGCTTTAGCTGAACTCGTTCTTTTATCACAGGTTTTGAGTTACAGCCAATCAGTGCCAAGGAATATAAATGCAGCTCCTGGATTGGTTGGAATATTTTAAATATGCTCTATTAAAAAATCTGAATATGTGAATTTGTGGGGCTCCATCACACTTTGTTCATGACTATCACATAAAAATTGTTATAAATGTAGCATCAGTGATGTCTTAAATATCTTACATTTGTCTTGAAACCCTAAAAATCTGCTTGTTATTCTGGTTTGGCACAGTAGTAATATATTGTTTTGTAAATTGAGGTTATTGAAATTTTATGATTTAGTTGATTATAATATTTTGTTAGTTATGTATAAGGCACATTTAAACATATTACCTTCAAACATCCAAAAACTCTTTGCAAAGAGAGAGAGCTGTTATAATCTTAAGGGGATACAGATTTTTAAGAAAACAAAATTCAGAACCCGTTTGAAAGAACGATGTACCTCTATTCAAGGAGTCAAATTGTGGAACGACCTACAAAATGATGTTAAAAATGCCAAATCATTGTACATGTTTAAGAGATTGTCAAAGATCGGATTCTTGAAGAAGTATGAAACAGTATAAAGTGAGCTCATATTAATGTTGTTTAATTGAGATAGACGACTGACTTGTTTTTTTTTTGTTGCAGAAGATAACCATTTTTTTCCCCGTTTTGTTTTAGAGTTGAGAAAAAAAAAGGGGCAGATATAAGATTTTTTTCTTCTTTCTGCTGCCTTTCATTTCATTTTGTTTTAAAATTTTGAAATACATATGGATTGAGATGTATTTTTTTAGTATGTCAAAAATGTGTTAGGTTGTTTTTTTGTACTAAATGAAATGAATGAATAAATAAAAAAAATTAAAAAAAGAAAGAAATAGTTCAATACAAAGAGCTAGCTAAACATGCTGCTTGTACAGCTAGCTAACAAATTTAGCTAGCTCCCTAGAGCCATAACTGTGAAGTTTGGGACTTTAAAACAAGTCAACAGGCTCAACCAGGTCCAGTGTCCCTCACATTACCAGACTGGTTTACAGGAAGTCCAACCCAACTTCCTGTCAACACAACTTCCTGTCAACCACTTACAAACTACAGTCATGTGTCCAGAATCTGAAAGTCTTTGTTGACACTGAACTGCTGTGGACTTTCCTATGTAATCCTAAATCAAAACACAAGAGGAGAATATCATATAATTCATTTAAGTGCCATTTCAAATTTAAATCTCAGTTAATTGGGCAGAAAATGAACCTGAACACTTTTTGTCAGAAAAGAAAAAAAATAATTTTTATGCAGTTTTTCAGTGCGACACTTATTGAAGTCCACAATATCTGTAAGATGTAATTCCTTAGAGTGATTCATGCAGAAATTACATTTCACTGGGCAGAAAAAGATAAACAAGACAAATGTTTGTTATAGCTTGTCTAAAAAAACTAAACGTCTGATAAAAACATTCAAAACGACTCAATGAGACGCTCAGTCAGGCTGGATGCGCTCCGGAGCAGAATTTGGAGAGGAACAGGAGTGTTTTTAAAATTATTCTACTAAAATAAAAACCAGTATAATAGTAATACAGGAGGAAGGCAGGAAAGAGGAGTAAAATACGGTAGTTTCCAGGCCAAAACGGGAGACTTAGGTTATTTTAAGGTTGGTTAAAGCACAAATGGGTGAAAGATTTCAAAGTTTGTGCCAAAAGCTAATTAAGGTCCATGTAATAAGGTTGCTTTCCCAGACATCAGGAGCACAGAGCAAATAAGTGACTCTGCTTGAGGTTATTTAGCTACTTAATGAGGAGGGTTTCACCTGCAGGCCTGATGAGCAGCGAAAGCAGCAAAAACATCTTGAATCTCACAGTCGGTGCTTCAAACGCTCAGCTCAGTGACACGCGCCGCAGCCAGGCCTCTCTCTGCTCCCTGGGACAAAAATAGAGGTGCTGCAAGTTACAGGAGAGTGAAAGAAAAAATGGAGTGATGAATAAATCAGCGGACAGAGTTGCAGATTTAAATGAAGACAGAAAGAGAATGCATTAGAGAGGGAAGAGGCGGCGGGACGGAGCCGATCCAGGGGAGAAGTGTAAATAAAAGGAGCGTGTTGAACATTAATCAGCTCAGAAGGCTGAGGGATTTTTTTTAGCTGTAAAGGTATGAAAAGAGAAGCTGAAATATTCAGAGGTTAAAAGCAGAGTAATCTTCCTGCTGTCAGATTTACTGCTTCGTGCTTCAACAAAGGACAGACAGACGACAAGCTGGACGGTGAAAGGCTCAGACTGGTAGCTGGACGCCATGTTTCCATTAAAAAGCTCAGATCAAACCTCATATGTGGAGTTCATGCTGAATTTATCGAACATAAATATAGTCTGACACCGTAAAGTAAACGGGCTGTCAAAGTTTATCTTCCTAAGCGGGAGCAGAGAGGAGATTTAAGACCCAAACTGGTCAGTCAGACGGCAGGACGCGGCGCAGACAGGAAACCACAGGAAGTCCATGGAAAACGGAGGAAATTATTTATCTGACATCACAAACTAACAGATGAATGTTTTCTATTTTAATGAAAACCTACAAAAGAAAAACCAGGTGCAACACCAAAGGTTGAGTTACGGACTCTATTTCCAAGAAGTTGGTAAACTGCACAGGTTTGACTTACAAAAAATTTACTTGCTTAATGGAAACACCAAAATTTTGAGTTTTTTAATATAACGTTTTTGTGCCATTATTCAGCTGCATCTAAATGGATTTCTTTTTTTAAAAATGCAATGAAACACTTTTTTCACATCACACAAGTCACATGATGAACAACCGGATGTTACTACTGGCAGAAACGACAAAGAAGACGACAAGAAGAAGATGGCGTCACATGTTTTTCTAATAACTTATTCATGTGTGATTTTAATTGTGTTTAAAACACCACAACTACACAATGATCAGAGCATCTATAGTTTTGTGCAGGCTTGTGATGGAAAAGCAGCTCATTAGGGTTCATTTCTGTCCAAAGTTGGAGTCTCAGGAGCTTCATCTGTCTGGTTTGTTGTAGTAATTAGGTCAAATTATCAATAAATCTACTTGTTTATGTTCCAACCTTCACATCCGGTCATCAGCTCAGGCAGAAAGTGAACACAAGTGGATAAAATCAGCTTCTTCTGCAGAGCAGTTAGACTCACAGGGCTGGAGTGGAAAATGATCGGCACTGAATCAGGTGATGTAACCGATGAGGCTGAACAGGTTAAAGGTTCCTACTGGCCCTCAGCAGCGGCTCCCCCTGCAGGCCACCTGGCTGACGGCTGGTGTTGCTGCGCTGCATCAAAGCCGAGGTGGACTGGAGTGAAATTAATCGGAGGAAGGAGGGAGAGGAGCCGTGACTCAGCCTGCTCACTGTAAATGTCAATACCGGCCGGCAGGTGAACGGCTTGGAGCTCCGCTCAGCCGGGTCCAAACGGATCAACGAGATTTTATACAAGAAGTACGAAGAGGCGCAGAGACTGGAGCAGATTTACACTTCAGAACCGATCTGTATCAAACCCAGAGCCTCAATCAAAACCCTCAAACCATCCAGGACCTGGCTGGTTTTCAACAGACGACCAGATTCTTCATGAAATGTCGTAAAAACACGTTTAGCTGGACGATAAACTGTCTCAGAAGTTATTGCGATAAACGATAATATCGCAGTTTTGGGACCTTTTTCAAGCAACATCTTGGTAATAATAGCATAATAGTAACACAAGAACTTATCCTGAGAGATCATTAAACATTAAACTCTAATGAACATTTAACTAATAAGACATTTTAAATATCCAACAACAGAAACAACAAATAAAATGAAGAATAAAGTCTCTAACCAAAACTGTCCTTCATAAAGAGTCAGCTGAGACCAAAACACAAAAGAATAAATCATACAAACTGAATTATTGAGTTTGTTTTAATTCATCATGCAATCAATTGATTTATTGCGTCAGGCTTGCACACAAGCAGATCTTTCCTTTCTTGTTATGCGTTTGTAAATTCCCAGTTTACCACAAACATAAAACATCCAGTAGATCACGTTAAAACATTCGGTATAAGATCCGCCGACTGCAGCTAATTATTTACTCCAAATTCGATTAAGTAGCGAATTTATGGGCTATAATGCAAAACTATCACAGTATTGAGTCGCAAACTGGTTTCACACGAAGAAGAAACATGAAAACCCAGAACCCTGAGGGTGGAAAAACCGAACAAATGGACTAAGAGCGTCAATAAAAGAGGAAAACATCTTTAACCTACATTTACCAGGCAAGGCAGTGAGCAGAGAGACAACAGAGCCATTGGCCATCTGGCTAATAGAGCACTCATAACCTCCCTGAACGTGGGCGGTAATAGGTTGTTGATAAGGAGGCAAACAAGGCATTTTATGGCTTTATGCTCCCACCAAATTGTCTGTAACCTCCATCACAAAATCGGCTTTAATTAATTCCCCTGATAGATCCAGGAGGAGCGGGAAGATTGGCACAGCGGGGATTCATGTGAAGCCGAGGAGAGGACAAGATAACGGACAGGTGGGTCATAAATGAGAAGGGGGGGAGAGTTTTGATGGAGTGGAAACGTTGAGGTCTGAGCCGGTGAGTCACCCAGTTCCCTGCTACATGTTTGACCTCTGCGGCTGGAAACCTTTTACTCACAGCATTTGTTGCTCTTTACACGTCTAAAGAGACGGCGACAGATTACCAAGAGCAGCTAATGAGAAAAGGTGGAAGCAGAACTGAAGGTAAAGCTGCACAGCCTGAATTAATTGGGCTCTTTGTGTCGGTTGACACGGCGGACATTAAGCGCGACCTTAATTAACCCTTTCCACCTCCGTCTCCAGCTCTGGGTTCGCTCTGACTGACGACACGCTCCAACGGGCGGCGCACCGCACCGCCGCACCGCGCCGCCGCATCAGGAAAACAACGTCACTGAACACAAACATTTAAACGCAGAGCAGAACCAGCCACCCAACACCTAATGCAGCAGACATTATGTAAGCTGATTACGCAACAAGTGGTGTAAAAGTTTTAGGAGAACATTTCAAAATGATCAGGTGTTTGGTAGGGCTGTGTAATAATATCGATTTTTCTTTCCTAGAAAGAAATCGATATTCATCCGCAAGTATCGTAACATCCAACTGTCACCTTGTTCACTTCCTGCTTGCTTCGCCGTGAGACTGATCAGGTCATCAGGCTTAGAGTGATTCCTTCAGATGTTAAGGGTTAAAAAGGTATCAAAATATTCAGAGCAGGTACTTGGTGCACTTTATTTACTGTAAGCTACAGTTTGTACTGTTTCAATTAAAAGAAACACGTTTTCTCACCACTTCTTTGATTAATTTTGTCCAGCTGTCTGTGTCCATGTCCAACCAGAGCCACGTATTGTGTAGTTGGTGCTTTTAATCAGTTTTCAGTTAAATTAATTCAATCCAACTCTATAACAGTCACAAAATGTCACCAAAATCACTCTGTCCCTCTGAAATCTTTCAGAAAATCGCTAAAGTGTATGGAATTGTATCGTTTGCTGAATATCGCAATATATATCGTATCGTGAGCAGAATATTGTGTATCGTATCGTAAAATGAGATTATTGGTTCAGGTAGAGGCTGAAGCTGAACACACCTGAGACAGCGAGGAGGAAGGTGAGACGCGCCTGAATCGACTCTCCGCCTGGAAAAAGCTTCAACCTGAGACGACGTCTGGCTCCAACACTGTAACCAGAACATTTTACAGTTTCTCCAGGACTTTGGTTTTATGTTCAGCTGCAGAAATAAACTCTCAAATTTGACAAGATCCAGCTGAGAAAATCTTATTTATTTTGATAAACTCAACAGTTTGTTGCATTAGCGCCCCCTGCTGGTCCTGGATCTTTTTGTTGCGTTTCTTAAATCCAAACTCCCAGTAAAAACGTATCGCGAACGCCCACTAAAGATGGTTTTCCCACTCAGAAAGTCGGATTTCACCCAGTAAACTCAGAAATGGCTCCTTTCTTTAAGTGTGAATCCCTTTAAACCAGCAAAATGCAAAGAGCTAAAATTAGTCAACATCTTTAAGTATTTAAATAAAAAAGTATATATAGCACTTCCACAATCCCAGCAGTTTCCTAGCTCCTAGTTTAAACGTAATTCCCAAATCAGCGCTCCGACGTCAGACACGCGCAGCATTACTGTCGCTCCTGCTTTTCCTTAATCCGCCTCGTTGGAAGGCTGCTCCGCATTTCCCTCAACGTGACGACGGCCTGCTCACTTCCCAGCCTTACTCGTGTTATTAAAGCTCCTGCTGATGATAATAACATCAAAACATCAAGACTTTTAACCAAAATGTAAATACTGCTGTTGATGCTAGCCACTGTGAGCCATGCGCACTGCAAAAACACAAAATATGACCAACTAACTTTGGTCTAGTTTCCAGTGTAAATATACTTTAAATAAGACAAAATCAACTGATAAGTGACTTTTCAGGAAGATATATGAGCTTGTTTTAAGTCAATAATTCCTTAATGTCGATGAAAATGTTCCATTAGCAGATTATTTCACTTTTTCCCATGTAATAAATAAAATAATCTGCTCTTATTTAAATGTCGCGACATATTTGCTCTAGAAAACAGACCAACATTTGTTTATTAAAACCTAAATAATTAATTCTTGGAGGTTTTTATCTCTAATTAGTTTAAAGAATATTCATGTTTCAGATGCGTCTGCGCCGCACGTCTAATTTAATTAAAGGTTCCCTCATTTGCCCAGTCATTTTCCAGCAGAACTTTGACGCTGTGAAATCTTCCTCCCTGCGTTTTGCGTTTGGGTTTTCTCTAAGTAAACGGTACCAGGGTTAGCAAGGAGAAAACTCAGACGGAAAGCAGCAGGAAAGCCATGAAAGTAGCAGAGCTGTGTGACATTTTGTCGTGTTGCAGCCACGCAGCGGCTTGGCGAACAGCAGAGATGCATGTGGCAGCCTGCTGTGTGAAGGTGTTAGCGTCACTGATGCTGCCGTCTACACGCCGTCACGCCTCCCACCTGCTGATGCCGCCGTGAGCAGCAGCACAAACGTCCCTTACAGGGAGCAGAGGAAGATTACTGTGAGGCCGTGTTGTTTCTCAGAGTGGAGCCGTTGAAGGAAAAGAAATGATGCGTTCTCTGCAGCGCGGAACCAAACGATCCAAGGACCGGAACCAGAAATGTAAAATTGTACAAATTTCATTAATGTTCTGAAAAAAACTCACATTTTCCAATAAAAAGTTTTGTGCGAGAATGAAGTGGTTTTTCAGACGAATAGATTTTGTAAAACTTCAATGGAAACACCTTTTTCAAGTCACATGATCAGCAGCCGGATGTTACCACTGGTGAAAACTACAAAGAAGATAACAGGAAGTAGTAGGAAGACGATGCTTTGTTTTTATTTTTGTGTTTAGAAAAAGTTGAGTTTGACTTTTGAAAGCTTTACTGTAAAATCGCCAACTACAATTTCCCCAAAACAACACAAACGTAAACACTTCCAGGTAGGCGGGGCTTATCGCGCCAGTGAGTGAATAAGACGCCAACGTCTCCTCTGATTGGCTGAATTATGAATATATATATATAACTGCAGAGGTGGCAGAGAACCCAAAAAGTTTACTCAAGTAAAAATAAAAAGTATTTGGTAAAATGTATACTCAAGTACTGGGTAACTGATCAAATTAATAATCACTTAATATTTAAGAATTACATAATCAGACAGGTCAGAATATTAAGTGAAAATTTAAATGACTCATATAAGTAACAAAAAATAACAAAATCAGGTTACTTTTTTTTCCCAAATCTGTTTCTTTCAATAAAAATTTATGAATCTTAAACAAAAACCGCAGGTGTCTTTGTGTTTGTTGGATTTTTGGTTAAAACATGTTTGTTCTTCATTCAGTGGGTAGAAAATCCAGTAATTTACTCAAGAGTAGAAATACTTCATAATAAAATTACTCAAGTAAAAAGTACAGCATAGTAAAAATACTCAAAATGTAACTAGTTACTACCGAACTTTAACTGTCGCTGTCATTGATTTTTAATAAAAATCACATGTGAACAAGCTTATTCACATGTGATTTTAATTTAATTTCTTATTTAATGAAAACACTGAAATTGTGGGGCATTTGTAGGATACTGAAAGATTTGTGCTCATTTGTAATGGATTAGCAGTGATTGCTAATCGATTAAAGTAATCTTGAGTTAGACTTCCGGTAACAACCGTTGGGTTTCACTGCGGCTCCGTTCGGAACCGGCAGAAACTGGAATCCTTTGGCGTTTCAGTCGAGTCCCTGAGACCGGCCGTGCCGACGTCTCCTTTAAGGAAAATGGTGAATTGTGTCCTGTGACGCGAGTAGTCGGTGCTGACAGTTGGAGGACACAGAAACAGGAAGAAAAGGAAGACAGCCGGAGGAAAGAGGGCGATGAAGACGAGCCCAGATCTGGCTCCCTCCTCTTCATCGCCATGCTAACAAGCTAGCAGCTACGGAGGACTAATCCTCTATTCTTCTCTTTTTGTCTTCCCTTGTTGTGCTCGTTGTGAGCCTGAGAGGATAAATATCCGGCGCGGCCTTCAACATGAGACAGAAATGGAAAAAATAAATAAAAAAATAACTCAGAGCATCTTTTAGACGGCGACTTTGACGGCAATATGTGCCGCTGTCGCCCGGAGCAGCAGAGGGGATGCGAAGTCGGATAACGTGCGTGATGACGGGGTGGTGACGGGGTCCGCGGGGTTACACGCCCTCCGGGGCAGGGGCGGAGCCTCCCACTGACAGACGGGAGATTGAGATGTGGCGGGGCGGGGCGGGGGGCGGGGCTAAAGCGGGACGCTGGACGCCGCGAGGGGAAGCGTGGAGATGAAGCTCAGCTGCCAGCAGTCATCAGATCACTCTCGCTCTGTTTGTGTCCGTGTGTGTGTGTGTGTGTGTGTGTGTGGTGATAAACTGCTCACACTGAGGCCTGTGACTTTAACTCCCTGACGTCTGTATCCCAGATTCAGTCGTTATGCGGTGAAACAACAGAATAAAGTAAATAAATCTCAGTGGCCTCAGCTCTCCAGGCGTTCGGATGTGGATGTGTGTGTTGGTAACAGGAGGAGGGTGGGGCGGCGGCGGGACCCCGGCGCTGCAGGCTTTCTCCTGATTATGTAACCATGTGAACAGATGCGGCGGTCGCCGCGGGGCGCCGCGCCGGAGGGGGACGGCGGTCCGGCAGGCCGAGGCGGCGCCGGCCACCAGTCACTGTCTGATCCGTCACATGTCGGGCCTCTGGCTTGGAGAACACCTGGATGCAGGAAGTCGCCACTTGTTTGTCACGTTTTGTTTTAGTTTTAACAGCAGAAACTCGTTGAAACGAGACGAAGCTGAAGCGTTTAAAACAATAAATCATGTCCCTCAGTTCTTTTAATGAAAGGAAAACACAGCAGAACAGTTAATCGCAGTCGCCTCAGCGGCCATGATGGAATTTATCCACCAGGATAAAGAGCTTGCTGAGTCACTGGTTGCTATGACGATTCCCGCCTTTTCTGGGAAGCTTCTATCGGATGACACAAGTTCTCTGGACAGGAAGTTACTCTTTAACATCCAGACATAAATAGAGACATCTTCTCCGGACCGGATTATGAACAAACTGACTTTCTAAAACTCAACCAGAGTCAGACTGACGTGGATGTTTTCAGCAGATATCGATTATCTGAACAAATACGAGAAGTCGGGATTAAAAACCTCAGGTTTTGAGTGGATGTAGGTCTTATATTTTATTTTATGAGTGGTGCTAACTAGGGCTGAAACGATTCCTCGAGTGATTCGAGTACCTCGATTATTAAAATTCCTCGAGGAAAATTTACCTGGCTTGAAGCTTCGTTAATTTATGTTTTATCATTTAGCGCCCCGTGTTTCAGCCGGAACATTATTTGCGTTGCGCGGAGCTCTGACTTCCGCCTCTGAGTTGTTGACGGAAGCTACGTGTTAGCGGCATAACGTCCAATCTTCAAGTTCGGCCCGCGGGGATTTTACTGATTGGTGATAATTCCGGGTTTTCATCGTTTTTGTGGGACCAATAAACATCCTTAAAATGACCGGCGCGATGCCGGGAGTTCGGCAGCCTTTCTGCTCCGGAGCTGCTGGTTGAACGGCGGGAAGAAGCTGAGGAGGATTTATACAGGTGAGCGGAGAGACTGAACACGGCGGGCGGCTGAGGGTTGATGCTTACAGGGTAAGAGCAGCTTTACGGACGAACCGCACAATAAACTTATATCATCCCGGTCTGAACAAACGGGAGGCGGAACATGGCTGGTAGACGAGTTTCTGAACGGAGGAGCCGTAAATATCCCGTGTTTCTCCCCCGGTCTACAAAACAGTAACTGGTAGGGAAGCTCAAATGTGGAAAAAATAGACTGATGTTGATATCCGATAGTAACACTGGTGTTATGGAAGATTTACCAATGTTTTATTTCATAATTGTTTTTATCCGATTAATCGTAAGAAAAATCTATAGATTACTCGATTACTAAAATAATCGTTTACAACAGCCCTAGTGCCAACCCATCTTCACTGCGACTCAGCTGGATTACTGTCCTGCGCTTCCTGTGGCTGGTCCAGTTTTTACCCCCTGTGCTGCCGCAGCGCATCGTAAACATGAGCTCATCTCCCCGTTTGAGCTTCACTCCTCTGGACTCCCCGACGTTACAGGCTTCTCCTTCCCATTTCTCTGATCTGCCGCACCATTAAGCTCTCCACCCACCAAACCGCCCCGCCCTCCGTCAGCTGAGGATGAAACTGGATCATATTGATCAACTGTGAGTCTGGATGTGAATTAAATCTGATGAAAAGTTTGTTGTTCTATTTAAAGAAACGACATTTGTTGTAAATTCATAAATAAACTGAACTGAATGAATTAATTTAATTTAATCTCAGATGATGAGCAGAAGAAACGGACTCTGATTACATAAACCTGCATCGATACAGACAAGAATGGAGATAAAATTAAGTAAAATGTCTGTATTGACTTGATGTTTACCATGTTTTGAAAGCACTGAGGTCATATTAGATGCATTTGAGTATTTTTAAAAGATAATTTTCTGTTGTAGATGAAAAGTAGGCCAAAAATAGAACTGATCTAAAATCATGAGCTTTCACGGCTGCATTAAATTTTGGATTTTTCAGCCACAGTTGTCTTGATTGATCTAAAGGAAATAATCCACTTTTTGCAGAACAAGCCCATCTTACAGCTCCTATAGACTAGTGGCAGCAGCAATTAGCAAAAACCTGGTGGAACTGCAAACCTGCTGAGCTCATCGTATGAATCAGTGTTGGACTGAGCCGTTTTCAGTCCAACGCTCCTGAAAACAGTTTTAAACAGCAAAATGAAAGAGCAGGAGCTTCTTAACCCTTGTAGGCCCAGGTCTACATGGCCATCCCGGCGCGCAGTCTCTCTCTTCTCAGTGCGTCAGCGCTCGCTACGAAGCCATGCAGCGATCGCTAGCAAAACTACTACTAACACTACACACACCACAAACTCTAAATAACATACTTACTGTATAAAAAACATATCGAAACACTCTTAGTAAAATCCTCAGCATCAATTCTCCCTAGTCTCTTGCTGTATCCAAATCCCCCCGCCCCCTCATTTGTCCCCACGTGTCTCCGTTCTACCTAGCAACAGACCATCAACATATTTTCATTGGTTGTGTCGAAATGTGGTACAGTTAGACCCCCACACAGTAAGGTGGAAATGATCGATCATATTCCTGGCTTTATTTTCAAGTAAATAACCACAAAACCAATATAAAAACACCACTTTTATAAAGTTTGAAGTCCGTGCTGTCGACCAGAGGTGAAATGAACACTCGGTATGCCGTCTGTGTTATTACGAAGCCTTATGTCACGTGGTTCCCCGCTCCACAGCGGGCTTCGTCCCGGTAGGGTTAAAGAGACTGATTAAACAAACGGACATATCCGGACATTTTCTGATGGATGTTTCTGCTTCAAACTACCAGCTTAACTTCAAAATTACATCTCTGCACAAACCTCTTCAGCTGCTTTCATTGTACCAGAAGTCAACATGAATCATTACTGTGGAGAAGTAAGATGTTGTTTTTCTTCAACAAGACATCAACAGACGTCTTAGTTTAGATTCTCAACAAGAGGTTTTCATTTTCACCTTTTAGCAGCACAAAGCAACAAAGAGCTGCTGCGCGTTTTGTCTGTTTTCAGTGAAGATGCAGATCCGCCTGCACGTTGCCTGGTTTGTCCTGAGAAGCAATCAGAGCTCAACCTGCTGCGTCTTTCATCGTCACTGAATCACAGGAATATCTGAAGTGCAAATCAGCTCAAATTCAAACCTGTAAACACTGCCAATTTAAAAAGGTGTGAAACGGAGTCCCTGGCATTTCAAGCCCGTTGACGAATGATTTCAGACCGTTTCAGGTAATGTGGATCTGATAAACGCCTTCGCCCCGTTGGCTCGGGGCGTCAGGGGAAATAACGCAGCCCGTTAAGACGCACCGAGGATTTTTCTCTTCCCTCCGGCGCCTCAGGAGGTCAATGCAACTGGGATTAAAGGCATTTTTCATGAGGAGACACCAGGCGACTGCGAGTTCAAGTGCAGGGGATGTAAATTACAGCAAACCGACTGGAAGAAACGGCAAACTCCACATTTCTCCCCTAACTGGTCCAAAGCGGGGCAGGAGGACATCAGCAGGCTGCACCAGAAATCCCTGATATTAAACTGAATAAGTGAGAAATTTGAGAGATTAATGGACTCAACGGTTCCACAAAGCAAAGCCAACCTCAACAAAACAGCTGCTGCTGCAGAAACGATGGAGACAAAAATGGCTTCCTGCACAGAGACCAGCAGCTCACTCTGCTTTCCAATCTGGATTACCTCGGATTGGTTGTTTATAATTATTAGATTAATTTCTAAATCAGATTAGGTCACACAGATCAAACCAAACCCAGAGTGAGCCGGAGCTGCTGTAAAATAACCCAGCGGATCATCCTCTCAGGGACGAAGTGATCCGTTGATCCAGGTGTGACTGGATCAGCGCCACGCCTCATTACGCCTGCGCTGATGCGATGCTGGGCGAGATAAGGAGCTGCAGGAGCGCAGCCTCTTGGACGCGCTGCACCGCTCTGTCTCCAGCCGCGCAGCAAAGGCGGCGCTCCAGCTGGAAGTGATGGCTTAATAATTAAACCGCAGCTCTTCTTATCTGGGAGCGGATAAGAGCAGCAGCAAACATCTCTGGCAATCGCAGCCTGTTGTTTCTCTCTCATTTAACAGCAAAGCAAAGCAGCTCTGGGTCCAGCCCTGCAGCTCCAACCCTGCAGCTCCAGCCTTGCAGCTCCAGCCCCCCTGCAGCTCCAGCCTTGCAGCTCCAGCCCTGCAGCTCCAGCCCTGCAGCTCCAGCCCTGCAGCTCCAGCCCTGCAGCTCCAGCCTTGCAGCTCCAGCCCTGCAGCTCCAGCCCTGCAGCTCCAGCCCTGCAGCTCCAGCCTTGCAGCTCCAGCCTTGCAGCTCCAGCCTTGCAGCTCCAGCCCCCCTGCAGCTCCAGCCTTGCAGCTCCAGCCCTGCAGCTCCAGCCCTGCAGCTCCAGCCCTGCAGCTCCAGCCTTGCAGCTCCAGCCCTGCAGCTCCAGCCCTGCAGCTCCAGCCTTGCAGCTCCAGCCCTGCAGCTCCAGCCCTGCAGCTCCAGCCCTGCAGCTCCAGCCCTGCAGCTCCAGCCCCCCTGCAGCTCCAGCCCCCCTGCAGCTCCAGCCCCCCTGCAGCTCCAGCCCCGCTGGTTGTTTGCCCAGAACCCAGAGTCTGAACACAAACTGAACATGCAGGAAACCCGCAGCACAAACGCTCACAGCTCCCAAAAGCCACACATAGATTACTCAATAAAACCATGACAACTGGGAGTTTCTACAACAGTTTCACTTGTTTTCCGAGGTGAAATAAAATACAACACGTAAAAATACGGTGATAATAAACCTATTAATTTGATGATGTAACTGAAAAAGAGCATCACATAATAATTCATTTTTCACCATCGTGTCTCAGCTGCAAAATATTATTTTTATTCCTAAGTAACACTTTTTTTTAATTAAATAATGAAAAAATATTTCATAGTAATTACTTATAATAAAATACCTTAAAAGTTGAAGTGGAGATACAGTTCAAGAAAAATGAGAAACTAAAATAAATTGTTAACTTGGTTCAAATGTCATATTTAAATAAAATAAAATAAAAACTTATGATTAAATGTTTCACAATAAAATCCTTAATTGATGGTTTTAGCCGTTAAACGCCGAGATTTTGTCATATTGGCAGCAATTAAATCAAAATTATATTGTTTTTAAAATATGAAGAATAAACTTTTGCTGTAATGTTTATCCACCAGGGGAAATATATTATTTAATTTAAAGAAAAATGATCAGAAGCTTTCAGGAAACAGATTTTTTTCTTCTTCTGTAGTTGCATTACGCACGTGCGTTCTTTTACTGCCGTGCACGCGCGTGCTGTCAAATACTTGGAAAACGCGCGCGCCCCCCCCAAATTTGAGCACGTGTGTGTGTTTCAGCGCCTCAGCGTGACACCGTGTCCGTGTGTGTGTCCGTGTATCCGCGTGTGTGTGTGTGTGTGTGTGTGTGAACACATGAAGCCCGTGGTGTGGTGCGCGCGCGGCCCACTGACCTCCGCGTGTCTCCGGGGGCAGCCACGCCACGCTCCGCTGCCATCAGAAATCACAGGACAGGATGAGTTAAAATCCACGCGCCGCCGGAGTCTCCCACTCAGTCCCAGTCAGTGTGACTTCCGCCGCGCGTTTCCTCCTTCATGTCCGTCACCGGCTCTTAGTCCCGGACCTCAGGGCGCGCGGACTCACCCACCGACCCACGCGGGGGGGGAACCGGCCGCAGACAGGCTGAAGTTGTGGAGTTAAACCATCCCCGCTGCCGCCGCCGCTGCTGCTGCTGCTGCTGCTGCCACGGATTCGCCTCTGTCAGCTCTGGACACACAAACGCAACTGAAGCGCTTTTACGCACAGCGCGTCAGAGCCGAGGGGGGGGAGGAGGAGGGGGAGGGGTTTCATTCCGTAAAGGGACGAGAGAGAGAGAGAGAGAGAGAGAGAGAGAGAGAGAGAGAGAGATGAATAAAAAGGAGAACTGTTGTTCTGGGTGAGAACATTTAGACAGAATATGTTAAGAACATGATAAAAACTGGAGTCAGAATATTTTTTCAGTTTCATCTGGTTCCAAATGAAACCCGGAACAGAACCGAACTCGGAACATGTGCAGAGTTGTTGTCCAGTTTCCTTGTAGCTCCATCCATCTTCATATTCTCTCAGTATTCCCTCAGCATGACGCAGCTTCCACCGTGTCAGCTTGATAGATGGAGCGTTCAGGTGATGCTCAGAGCAAATTCTTCTGCCATGAATTATGATTTATGGAAACTACAAGTGGTGAAATCCACAAAACTGACATCATCTTTACTCGTATCAAACTCCTGGGTTTCTACTGCAATTAACACATTTTAATCAACAAACTGGATTACCACAGCGGCACATGGTGGTGGCAGTGTTATGCTGTGGAGAGGCTTTTTCTTCAGGTCACTGAGAAAAGGGGCGGAGCTAAAAATGCTGCTAATTTTAGGACAAACAGTTTAGAATGGCCCAGTCAAAGTTCAGACCTGATTCCAACTGATAATCTGTGGAAAAACTTGATGTTCTTCATCCGATCTGCCTGACTTTCAGCTGCTTTCCAAGAACCAAAGGGCAGAAACTTCAACTCTAATTCCTGTCAGAACTTCACTCCTCTTCACATTTCTGTCCTTCCAGGAAAATAAACGCCCCCAAATAAAACGCAGCTCCTCCTGAAAACGTCGGTCCGTCCTCACAGCTTCCTGCTGCTGAGAGGGAATCAGTTTTTCTGTCCGCAGCTCGGAGGAGCTCCGTCCGTCCGTCCGTCCTGCTGACGGCTGATTATTTAGAAAGCTTTGAAGTTTTGCATCACTTGGCCGTTTTCCTAACGAGTCTGAAGAAACCCTCAACCTAACGAGCTCGTTAGGGTCTGAGACTGACCCGGTGAACCTCCCTTCACTTTATTTACATGTTCAAAGAAAATACAAATGTTTATTTATGTTTTAAATTGTAATTGCAGATTAATTGGTTTTGGTTTTGTTTGTCATTGGTTTGTGAAATCACGTTAAGCTGCCTTCTGCTTTGGTCCTTGTAGATGTTTAAAATCAGATTATTTGAGAAAAAAGGGAGAATTTTAAAAGAAATTCAATGATTATTTGGGGATTTAGGTTCATCTTGATCAATAAACTGCTGTAGGGCCGTTTAATTAGCAGTTTAATTTGCTCTCTGTGCAGAGATTACTTTTAAAGATGAATAAAACCGATTTAAAAATCCAATATTTCCTGAGGAAAATGAAGCAATAAACTTACAGTCTGCAGTAATCGTCTTAGTTTAAAAGCTCTGGAAGGTTTTCATGCTCTGCCCAACTAAACAGAAAAATAAATGATCCTGTGACTTTCAGATCTGATCCATTCGAGCCAGAGGGAAACTTCAGTCACTTCGACTGAATTCATGCAAACAACAAAGCTAAGAATCTGAAATAATAAACATTTGTAACCACTACAGGGAAGCTCTGTTCATTTCAGGGGAATAAATCCAGAGGCAAAGCTTTCAAGTCTCTGTCAAAGCTTGTGGTTGATGCTTGAGTAAGTCGTTTGAGTTTCAATTTGAAAGCTCAGCACTCTTTCAAATCATTGGAGCAAATATGTCTGAAAAAGATCTAGATGGATAAAACCACTAGCTGCACTATCTCGCAATTGGTGTGTTTAATTAACTTAATTAAAATCACACATGAATACGTTTGAGCACCTGATAAATCACTGCTGCTCCCGTCATCCTCCGGTCACTTCCTGTCGCCTTCTTCGTCTTTTCCGTCAGTAGTAACATCCGCTTGTTGGTCACAGGACTGTGTTACGAAACAATTGTTTCTACTGCAGTTTTGCGAAATACGCAAATTTCAGTGCAGCCGAAAAAACATCTGATCCGACCACAAAACCCTTTCTGGAGAAACCTGTTCTTTTTTAAACTGCCGTGTTTCTAAAAAGCTCGTTTATTTTCATAATTCCAATTTGTGCAATTATAAAGTCAGTGGAAACACAGATAGCGGTAAAATGTCCGTCTTAAATCTTTTGGTTTGTACTCACGTCAGAACTGGTTAGTCCACTTTAACCCAACTCCAGTCCGTTTGCATAGAAAGTCCGGTTCCGGTTCCGGAGGTAAGAACGCGTATTCAAACCAAACCAAAAAACGTGTCCATGAACCTCAATCTCGTTTCTGTTGAAGTGAACTCTGGCGCAGTTTGAACGAATGTGTAAACACCAAACGCCCCGGAGGTCGTTCCAAAAGCAGGAAGTGGACTACAGAACAGGGCATTCTGGGTAAATACAACCAAAGCAAAGCGCCAGCATAAGAAATTTCTCGTGTTTTTTTTTTTTGCCAGAGATAAAAGAAAAATCCTCCAAGTGCTAAAATCTGACCCTACTCCATTCTTGACATCTCACGAAGAAGAAAATTGCGCTTAGTGTCTTCTTCTGATGTTTTCATGTGGTTTTCTTCAGTGGTTCTTGGTGCAGCGCCCCTACAGGTGAGCAGGGAAACGGTCTGGTTTGTGTTGTACAGAGCACAGAAAGAAGCAAAGCAACAGGAAACAAATGTTACAGATTTAGTCCTAAATCAAACCGAGTCTGCTGGACTATCAGGCGTGTCAAAGCAAATTCAAGATTCAATAAATCTCCTGAAAAAAATGGAGTTTTGAATTGTTCTGGTTTGTTATATATAATAAAAAAAAACAGCTGGAACAGCCCTAAAATAACAATTACACAGCAACATTTCGGTCCAGAATCAGCTGAATATGTTCATCAGGTTAAATCAGAACCTGTCAGTCATGTTCAATAAATCTGCTGAAGCTCATTTAAACGCTGGAAACCTGATAATTTATTCAAACCTCCAACAGAGCGAAATGCTGCAGTTAGTTTTGTTTTATTACAGAGTGACTCTCCTCATCACCGTCATCCTGTTTTGGGTTCTTGGAGAGATAATTGGACTCAAAGAAACTTCCTGCTTCCTTCCTGTTTAGAAGATTTAAATAAGAGGAAAAACTCCAGCTTAACGTTCGGCTCAGGCGGATGATGAACCGGCGGCGTGGCGCGTCACGTTCTCAAGGTTTTCAGCTTCTCTATCTCAACAGAAATCAATAATCTCCTGATTCATGTCATGGAATAAAGTTTTCTCTTTAGCTGTGGGCAAGAAGACTGAAAAGGAAGAAAAAGTTAAGAAAGAGCACAAAGGGTGAAGCAGGAGTTCAGTTTCTTCCTTCTGACCAAATGAACCGGATCAACTTTCACTTCAAACGGTTTGAAACTTTCAGGCGATGCAGAAAAATCTGGTCAAGCTTTCAAACTGCTGTATTCTATTTATTGTCCTTTTCTCCCAGCAGCCATTGTAAAATTGACGCAGTCTTTTCACAATAAAAGCATGATGCTGATGGAAGTGGGAGTGTTTCTGAGTGTAAGGAGAGCTGAGTAATGTGGCGACCACCAGCCGCCGCCGGTCTCCGTTTAGATCAATCAGCCATGCGTGAGCGGCGCTGGGTGGCCCGGTTCCGATCCGCTGCTCCCACATGTGACCAGGACGCTGCTTGTTGCCTGTGTGAGTTTGGTTTGCTGGAGCAGAAACATGTCTCAGCCTGTGTGTGTGTGAAGCGGCAGAGATGTGTGTGAAGGCAGGGAGCTAATTTAAAGTGAAATGTGGAGTTTGCTGGAGTGTGGCTGTTAGTCTGAAGATGCAGACAACATTCAACACATTTTATTCAAGTCAAACTGCATGACGGCACAGAAGAAGAAAATGAAACTGAACATTATGACCCTGATTAAACAATGTTTTCATACGGTGTTAATTAGTTCATCATTTACTGTTATAACCAGCAAACATGACAACCATTTTTCATGTTTCCATTAATTATTCAACGTGCACTTTTTACGTTTACTGAATAAGTTCTGATGTAGAAAACTTTCTCATCCACCGCTGAGTCTGTGCCTTACCAGAGGCATGAAACATGGAAAACCTCCAGCTTGGTTGGCGCAGTTTATGCTAGTTTGCAATGACTACTTCCTGTTTAACGTCTACTTCCTGTTTAACGTTTACTTCCTGTTTAACGTCTACTCCGTTTAATGTCTACTTCCTGTTTAACGTCTACTTCCTGTTTAATGTCTACTTCCTGTTTAACGTCTCCTTCCTGTTTAATATTTACTTCCTGTTTAACATCTACTTCCTGTTTAATGTCTACTTCCTGTTTAACGTCTACTTCCTGTTTAATGTCTACTTCCTGTTTAACGTCTCCTTCCTGTTTAATATTTACTTCCTGTTTAACATCTACTTCCTGTTTAATGTCTACTTCCTGTTTAACGTCTCCTTCCTGTTTAATATTTACTTCCTGTTTAACATCTACTTCCTGTTTAATGTCTACTTCCTGTTTAACATCTACTTCCTGTTTAATGTCTACTTCCTGTTTAACGTCTACTTCCTGTTTAATGTCCACTTCCTGTTTAACGTCTACTTCCTGTTTAACGTCTACTTCCTGTTTAATTTCTACTTCCTGTTAAACTTCTACTTCCTGTTTAACGTCTACTTCCTGTTTAATGAATCTGATGAAGTCACGTTTTGTGTATCCTGGTTGATTCACTCCAAGCCAGTAGAAAGAAACAAATCAAATCCACATTTTCTTTTTTTGCAACATTTTAAAAGTTTGCTCAACATTCACGACATTTGGAAATTTATAGACAATCATATGAACATTTATAATTCTAATACTGTTTATTGTTAATCAGTTCTAAAAACTCAACACTGACTGAACAACAGCAGCAAACTGATATAAAATTATGCTTTCATGTGTTAAATAAACCTTGAATCGTTCTGTAATGCCGTTTATGACCTTTGACCTCTGGAGGCGTTACAGAGCATCATCCAGTTCTGTAGCTGATTACCAAAGAGCGTCAAGGTCGACCTGATCGAGATGCTTGTTATGTTGATTTATGGTCTGGTTTCAGTCAAAATGGCCGATCATTAATCAGGATGCGGTTCCAGTCACATCATCCACAGCAGAGTGTTGAGCTGACAGGAAGCTACTTTTGGTTTTTCTACTATTCTCACATCTAGAATTGTTTTTTTAAAAAATGCTTTAACAACATGATGACAATAATTTACTTAATGTACGAAAAAATTCAGAGAAAACATCGAAGGGAATGCAGAAACTGAAACTAACTCAAGAACTGCCAAACACATTTTCAGGCCTGGAAAGACAGGATCATGGATTGTTCAACATTTTTGACAAATCAAATTAACCACATGAGAACTGTGGTCCATATTTATTAGTGAAAGTAAAATGGTTTCCATATGATGTGAAGGGAACTGAAGGGATTAAAAGTAAGAAAACTAAAACTACGTGAAGCTAACTGGAGTAAAAAGGCAACAGTTTGCATGAACTGATGCTAAATTATTCACTGCAAAAACACAAAATATAACCAAGTATTTTTAGCTAGTTTGTAGTTAAAATATCTCATTAAACTTTAGATAAAACAAAACTAAATTACAAGTAACTTTTCAGCAATATAAGGGAGTTTGTTTTAAATAAACAATTCTTTAATAATGATGGAAAATCAGCTGCAGCGATGATGGTCTGTAATTCCTCCAGGGTTCAGTTTCACTGACACATTTTTTCACTGATAACATGGAAAAATGTCAAATAAGTGAAATAATGTGTCAGTGGAGGTAGTTATTTTTCATCATTGTTAAAGAATGATTGGCCTAAAACAAGTTCGGACACCTTCCTGTAAAGTTTCTTGTTAGTTTTGCTGCATTTCACACATATGAGATATTTGCACTTGAAACCAGACCAGAAATACTGAAAGTTGTGTTTTTCAGTGTTGTTTTTGTTATTTAGACAGGAAACAGGAAGTTGTTTAGTAGAATAAGTGAGGAGAGTTGTTGAGGCTTCGTCCTGACAGTGGAATCAATCTGGATCAATCTGAATAGGTCTGGATCGGTCTGGATCAATCTGGATCAATCTGGATCAATCTGGATCGGTCTGGATCAATCTGGATCGGTCTGGATCAATCTGGATCAATCTGGATCGGTCTGGATCAATCTGGATCGGTCTGGATCGGTCTGGATCAATCTGGATCGGTCTGGATCGGTCTGGATCAATCTGGATCGGTCTGGATCGGTCTGGATCAATCTGGATCGGTCTGGATCGGTCTGGATCAATCTGGATCAATCTGGATCAATCTGGATCGGTCTGGATCAATCTGGATCGGTCTGGATCAATCTGGATCGGTCTGGATTGGTCTGGATCAATCTGGATCAGTCTGGATCAATCTGTATCGGTCTGGATCAATCTGGATTGGTCAGGACCAATCTGGATTGGTCGGGACTGATCTGGATCAATCTGGATCAGTCTGGATCGGTCTGTATCGCTCTGGATCAATCTGGATCAGTCTGGACCGGTCTGTATCGCTCTGGATCGGTCTGGACCGGTCTGTATTGCTCTGGATCAATCTGGATCGGTCTGGATCAATCTGGATCTGTCTGGATCAATCTGGATCGGTCTGGATCAATCTGGATCAATCTGGACCGGTCTGTATCGGGTCTGGACCGGTCTGTATCGGGTCGGGACCGGTCTGGATCGGGTCTGGAATGGTCTGTATCACTCTGGATTGGTCGGGATCGGTCGGGACCGGTCTGGATCGGGTCCATAGGGAAACCCCATCAGCCTCTGCTGCGCGTCGTTTCGCCAGCAGACGGATCAGGCCCGTCAGGCCCGTCAGGCCAGCAGCCGAGTGTGAATATCGGACTTATGGCTTCATCTGCCCAACACACACACTCCGTTACGTAACACCGGTCCAGCAGCGCCTCGCCCTCCATCACGCTCACAAGATTTTGCAACACTTCAGTCGGACAGAATTACATCTTTCATGGTTGGCATGAAATACAGACAACATGAGCAGTGGAGGAGTTCAGGGTCTATATTTGTCACTGCAGATTCTCCTCCTCATCAGCATCTGTGGTTGGATATAAAGTCCCCGCCAGTTCCAGACAGACGGTGGGATGAAAACAGAGGAACATGATGACAGCAGGAGGGAGACCTGGAGAACCAAAAACTCTTTTTAAGTTGCTCTATGTGCAGCATTTCCCCTCCGGGCTGTGAGGCGCTGCTGAGATGCTGCAGCGACTGACTGGTTGGAGTTTCTTTTCCCAGAGCCAAGAAATGCCGCCAAGAGGTTTCCAGATTCTCCTGAGATTCAGTTCGTCGGGTTCTGCTGCATGGAGCCACATTCTAATTACAAAATCTACGTTTTTCCGGGACTTGAATGTTAATACAAGTCCAGACAATAGCAGAGAAGGATTTCACAATAATAGGTTACCTGTTTGAGGAGTTTCCTGAAATAAAAATGAAGCTGTGCATTAACTCTATATCAATAACTCTAGATCAATAACTCTAGATCCAGAACTCTAGATCAATAACTCTAGATCCAGAACTCTAGATCAATAACTCTAGATCAATAACTCTAGATCAATAACTCTAGATCAATAACTCTAGATCAATAACTCTAGATCAATAACTCTAGATCAATAACTCTAGATCGTTCCTCTTTAGGTCCAAAGGTAATAACTTCCGTTTCTGTCCAGCTGGAGAAAGTTTTGGCAACCCCATCCAATCAGTGATTGGCTGGGGTCAAAGGTCACCTGGTGACATCATAAAGTAGATCTGTGTATCATCCGCATAGTAAAGGAAGTTAATCTCATTTCCTGTTATAACCTGAGCTGGAGAGGTCCTAGGATTGAGCCTTGTGGCTCTCCGTATGCAACTCCTGTCTGTTCCGATGAGACGTTACCACCAGTCATCACTTCCCTTCTGTCTTTTGTAAATTCAACATGTTAATTTTAATGAAACTCTTCCTTCTCCCTGCTCATGCAGGTCCATGAAACGTGAGCGGTGTTATTCATTTTCAACCCGGTCTGTTGGTTTATTCTCCATGTCTGCAGAGTTTCTCAGTATTTATATTTATTACCGTCACGTAGATGTTTTCCCTGCAGGCTGCATTAATGGAAAGAAAATGATTCTTTACAGAAAGTGAAGTTGCGGCTGGTTCGGATGCACCTGCTTTCTTTTGCAGCAGGTTGGATCGATGTTTTTCCACCGGCTGCCAGGTGGAGTTTAGCTTTCATTCATCTGGCAGGTGTTTTCCTCAGCATCTACAGTTTTCCTCCGTCGCAGCGAGAAGAGGAGGAACCGCGTACGAGGAGCGGAACACAAACACACACAATACTTGTCAGCAGCTAAAGGACCGTAAACATGTCAGCCGTGTTTCTTTTCCGTAACGCTGAATGTAAGCAGAGCCGTATGTTCCTGAAACATAGCGGAGCGTTTCCATTCCCCACGGAGATCAACTTCAGATTAACTTTCTGAGTCTCACATGGCGCAGATTAAAAGCAATCAGAGATGATGAGAAGCTTATCTGGTACCAGGCAGATGGTTGACGGAGAAAAACTGCTGCTTCAGCATTTCATCCAGCATCAAAGAAAAGGGAAAAAACACAAAAAGATGCGAATGATGATGTATCATCCAGGCATTGTCTCGATTTTAGAGCTCAGAAATGAAAAGATAAGCCCAGCTTGAGCTGCTGATCAATCATCAGTACCAGAAAAGCTCTGCTTTCACACCAGAGGAGCCGCCGTCTGCCACGCCAACGTTTCTCCAACAAACCTGAACCCGCCTCAGATTTCCTCATCAGGAAGCCCTGCAGCTCTGCAGAGGCCTGGAAACGAGCCGATCATTAAACTCAGGCGTGGAGAACAAAATATGCATCTAAAAATGACAAGATTTGTACGTCCCTGCAGAACGTGACAGAGGTTTTCAGCTGATCATCATGAGGATGGATTCAAAACAAGGTTTATGTGGCGTAAACACAGGGAGCTTATTGGGGCTTTTCTTCACTTATGCATGAAATCCATGGAAAATCTTTAATATTTCTCCTAAATGGCGACACGTCGGTGAGGAAAATGCATTTGTGGTTTGACCACAAATGAGAAATCCTCTGTGCCAGAGACAAGCAGCTCTTGGCGGAGACGGTGTGATGGAGTGGGCCGTCATCTGGAAAAGCGAGGATTATGATCCTGGAGGCCGAATGACTGCAGAGAGATGAGATTTTAATAAATCCCACGTGTGTCATAGAAATAAAGCAGGGCTGGAACTACAACCCATCAAATTCAATTAATTGATCACATGTAAAACATTCTAACAATGAATCACTGTCCTGAACTGGAACCTTTGTTTTGTGTTTCTGGTACGCCTGTAAATGTGACGCACAAACGTCATGGACAAAGAAGCTGCTTTCTTTGACCAACTGGGGTTAAGTTTTGCTTCAAAAAGCGATCTGATTGGACGTTGGGAAGGCGTATTGATTTGGTCAGGTTGTGCTAAAAGGAGTTAGCCTATCAGTGAAGCTATTCAAGCCTAAAGTAGCATCTGAATGCTAAACATGTAGCTGCACACAGACGTCAGCGTCCATATTACTGAAGGTTTGTTCAAATTAAAAACAATAAATATGTCTATTTAATCAATAACTTAGCAGCAGCAATTGATTTTAAATTGATGTAGGTTCTAGAATAAAATGCTATTAATTCATTACTGACCCTGCATTTAACTTAATAAAAATCTTTATCGAGTCCCACCACTAAAATAAACTCTTACATTTGCAACATATTTTGTTTCTTCAAACTTTTATCATAAAACCAACGGTGGCTCGTCTTCTGTTATCCCTAAACCAGATTTGGTTCATTTTGATTAAAATCCGCTTCGCAGCAGCAGGAATATGCTAATCTTCCTCACACCGAACGGCACCCAGACCCACCTGACGTTTTCAGGACAGGAGACGCTTAAAATAAACCTATAAAAACACTTTATGAGTTCTTCCAGCTCTTCATGTTTTCCACATTTGAATAATATTTTGGTATGTAAACATGCTGTAGTTGGATTGTGGAGCTTTAGAAACGGCCTGGTTGAAAATAAATCCGCCTTTCTAGGAACAGAAAGCATTAAAATGTATCACATAAATGCCCAGTGGTCCACTTAAGCCCACAAACATCCCGTCCCTCACTGCTCCTGTCATTTAGCTTCAAAGCTTCACGGCAGCTGAAGCCCACAGGGAAAAGATTCCCTCCTAAAACCAGGGAAGCTGGAGAGCCGCCTGTCTCACTCACATCTGATAAAAGGACTTAAACTCGCGGACGCGCTTCCACAAATCCTCGCTCATCTGTTGCAGCGAAATAAGGCGAAGATGTTGACATTGTTTTCCAGTGAGACGGATCACATAAAAAGCAGCATCAGCGGCGAGGCGCTGCGTTTATAATGAACATGTTCTGATGCGTCCTTCAGCCAAACTTCACGGCGGCGGCGCGTCAGAACAGAACCCGGAACCAGCTTGATGTTCCTCCGTCACAACGCTCTCTGCTGCGTCACGCTCATCTTCACGCTCATCTTCACGCTCATCTTCATGCCCATCTTCATCATCAGGAGCCGAGCTGCACTCCAAACGTCTCATCTCTCAAAGATGTAATGAGGGTTTGGGTTGAAGTCTGAAGTCATTCAATTATTTAAAAAAGAAAATAAGAATGAGGCTGCACAGTGGCGCAGTTGGTAGAGCTGTTGCCTTGCAGCAAGAAGGTTCTGGGTTCGATTCCCGGTCTTTCTGCATGGAGTCTCCATGTTCTCCCTGTACATGGTGGGTTTTCTCCAGGTACTCCGGTTTCCTCCCACAGTCCAAAAATATGACTGTCAGGTTAATTGGTCTGTCTAAATTGCCCCTAGGTGTGAGAGTGTGTGTGCATGGTTGTGTGTCCTCTGTGTTGCCCTGCGATAGACTGGCGACCTGTCCAGGGTGACCCCGCCTCTCGCCCGGAACGTTAGCTGGAGAGGCACCAGCAACCCTCCCGACCCCACTGAGGGACAAGGGTGAAAGAAAATGGATGGATGGAAAATAAGAATGCTTCAGAAATTTTGCTATTTAAAGAAAAAAATCCTCCAAAAAGAAACTTAACAAAATAGTCGTTCTTAAAGGGGCAGTGTCACATAAAATATACTTTTATGAGCTTTATATCACACAACAATGTTAACTCTTTCATCAAAACATAACTGGAGTGCTGCTTTGATTGTTCCAGACATGTTAGAGAAATCCTTAAATCTCCATGGCAACCGCTCAGCTCCTTCAGACTAGCAGCAGTAATTAGCAAACACCTGGTGGAAGTGCTGAGCTCATTACTGGAGTAACTTCTCAGAGCTGGTAAAAACGTTAAAGGGTTAATAAAGGAGCCATGTTGGGATGACTTCCTGAGGGCGGAGCTTCAGAAAGAGCAGGACCTTCTTAAAGAGACAGAAGCCCAATTTCAAGGTCTTAAACCACAAAGTAAAATCTCTATTGAGTCATATTTGATATATTTTTAGCAACAGATTAACTGCATGCATCATTGAACGGCTTCAATCATTAGTCAGATGAAATCCTGAGTTTAGTCAAAGTAACCTGATCGCCGCCTGATTACATCACAACAAGCATCTTCTAGAGGTCCAAACGGTGCCAATACTCTTACAAAAACGCATTTTTATGTTGAATTTTCTGCCTAAACTTCTTTAAAGTTCCATTCTTTTACTTGTTTGCCTTTGTGTCTCTGCAGCAGAGACACAAATCCATCTTTTCTCTCAAGATTACTTTGTGATTTTAGAAAATGGAGCCAATCCAGTTAATTAAGCCCAACAGAAGCAGGAGAGCGGGCCGGAGTTCTGTTGATCTGCTCTGAACCGTCCCACAAGATTAAAGCTCCTCAAATTATTCTGTGCAGCAACACATTCGAGTATCTGCTTTTCAGCCTCCATCATCATTACATTTCAAAGCCTCTGGTAACATTAAACTCACTGAGGCTTCATGAATAACCAATTCTGCAAACACAAAACAGCGATGATAAGAAAAACGTCTACAAATGGTGTCGGGTTTTATTCACAAAGATAAAACGTTCACCAGACTTTAAGGAATTCAAGATTTCTACAAATGAAGCTTATCTCATGTTTCTGTCACGTTGGCTTTTCAAACCATAATGAACGCAAACCAAGGCTTTATGAATCCTCCTCCATACAAAATCTTACTATATATATTTTAGTTTCTGGTGAAAATATTACACTTGAATTGAAATGAAACTACTTTATTGGCTTAGAAATAATAGCTCCTCTAGCAGATTGTTTCACGTACAACAGGAAAAATGTCTGAAACCTTTTTATCAACATTTAGAATCAAAATTCAGCTTGATAAAAAGTTACTTTAAGTTATTTTTGTGGTATTTTAAGAGTACCAAGATATCTGGACTAGAAACTAAACCAAACTACTTGGTTATATTCTGTGTTTTTGCAGTGGCCCAGCACACAGGCAGAGGGTACCAGGTGTTGGTTCAGTTTATGGCTCATTTTAACCAGAACCAGCTTAAAGCATCTGGACCTGCGTGGATCCGAGTGAGAAACTCTTCAACTCAAGAGAGAAAAAAGAGGAAAACATCACAAACATGTGAGTAGATTCTGAATTAAAAATCAACCAAACGCCTCCAACACAGACGAGGTTTCTGGCCGTTTATCTAATGATTCCTCTGCAGGAAGGTTTTCAGTGACGGACAGCTGATGCACCGTCTCCGCCTCCTCTCCGCTCGCCGCCATGCGTTCAGGTTTGTTCAGCCAGCAGCCATCAGCTTGTTGCTCCTGGCCGCCGCTCTCCTCATTAACTTTGATGTTTATTGATTGACTTCCCAGTTGGCCGCCCAGTTTGAAGCCTGGCTTGCCTCGTAAAACCCTGAAGCCAAAGTTTCACCTGAGATCCGTTCATTAGGGTTCAGCAGACCTGATCCAGCAGGCAGAGCGCCGCGAATTCAAGGTTTATCTATTGATCTTATTCACTCAGTTGGGATTTTTACTCGTAATAATACGTTTCCTCTGCTGCATATACACCTGAAAAAGAGTTTGAGATTCTGTTCAGTGCAAAATGTTCAGTGGATAAACTCTACGTAGGTTTTAGCTGAATCAATCCAGCTAAATTGATCATAAATCTACATATTTACATTTTTTGGTATTGCACAACGTTGTGAGTTGATTTTTAATGTTGAAAACTATTGAGAGATCTGGGGTTTTTTTGTAAAAGTTAGCTTTATGCTAATAAAAATTGCAACCTGTGACTCTGAAAATAATTTGAAATAACTCAAATTCTAGACCAGTTTCCAGGTCAGATGGGATTCCAGTGAGGTGAGAGAAAAATGAATTGGCTGGAGGCAGGAAATGAGCAAAAATAGTTGTTATTGTGTAGAGAAGAATTAAATAGTTTAACAATCACAGTTAGCAAGAACAATAACAACAATAACAACAATAACAAGCCAGCATATCAAAATTTAAACCCCAGTTCTATTGAGCTTCAGTCCGATCCACCAAATAGAAAAAAAGAAGAATCTAGAATAAACGCCAAAATAAAACTATTGCAGACGGCTAATAAAACCGTTTTTACATCCATTCTTACTAGAGGTGTGCCGATCGATCGGCCACCGATCATAATCGGCCGATTTTCGTGAAAAAGTGTCTGATCGGTGATCGCCGATCACACAAACCGATCAGCTGCGTCTCATTTCTCAGCCTGCCTGTGCAGCTGCAGAAACACAGCAGAGGGGAGATCAAACAACCGGTTTCTTTAAAAATGAAATATAAAATAATTCCTCCAACAGAATCATCGCTGTCTCATGAGGAAGAAGAATGTTTACGACGGTCAGAGAACAAAACTCATACATAAGAACGTTCACTCATCACAGTGGCATAATTATATAATATTCTGACATTAGAGTTAGAAAAAACAGCAGAAACAATGACAACTAGAGTAAAACACTGGAAAAGTTTTCTGCCTTTTATGTGACATTTTGAGCGATTTAATGGAATTACAAACAGAAAAATAAAAAAATGATCTTATTGACCAAACATGCATAAAAATAATGGAAAACAAGTTCAGATCAGGTAAATTACATTGTTTATCTTGTATTTGTGCCAAAAGAAAATGGCTTCAGTTGCAGAAATGAAAACTTTTGAATGACCTGATGACAGCGAGGCCTGGAGTCTTTCCAGGTGTATTTGAACTGAAGCTAACGTGCTAGCGTTAGCTTTAGCTTCAGCAGAGCTGATGTTTACGATGAGAGCTTTAAGGTTAGCACATCCAACTGTTACTGTCTGGTGAAAATCTCGAACTAAACTTGATGGAAAGACACATTCAGTAAAGTTTCTCTGGGAAAAGTTGTCAGATATCATCTATTTCATATCAATATCAGAATCAAAGAACATGAGCAGCTTTGAAAACATCAAACCGAGGCTACAGGAGGTCCAGGCCTCCCTGGTGAGCGGAGCTGTAGGAACAGATAATCCAGGAACGACTGCAGACTTTGAGTCAAGATTCACTGAAAACTGTGAAACGGAGCAGAAACAGCCTCGGGTCTGAGGCTTGAACGGCGACCTTTGACCTCCTCCGTGCCGAGGCGTTTCTCTGCTCTCCGCTCTAACGCTTTCTGACACTTACATTGAAATTATTTGCTCCATTCAAGGGGGCAAATGGCCTCTGATTGCATTCAGAAACACCTCCAAACACAATTTTCACATGAACTCCATCCATCATTCGTCTCTTTTTAATTCCGTCCCGTCGGGTCTGACAGCGCCAGAGAGCAGAACCAACACGATTTGGATACAAAAGCGAAAGAGAAATGGATGCAAACGTCAAGAGGGAATATAAATGCGGAGCAGAAACGCCGTTTGTCATGGTAGCTCTCCAAAAAAACACCGCCGGCTGATGTCTTTCTCATTACACGAGAAGTTAAAGAAAATGGTTGTTCCCGAATCAGGAGACTAATTTGTTCCCCGCTTTGCGTTTGTCACAGCAGCAGGAGGAGGCTGACGGCTCAGAGGTGGAGGAACGCAGGTCACGTTTGACGTAGTGAAAGAAATGAATGTGGAAAGGTTGATCAGAACCACAGAGGACAGCGGGGATGTGACTCAGTCTCAGATGGAGATCAGGGGGTTTGTTCTCACTGCAGCCGGTAAAACGACCCAGCAGGAAGTTTCAGCCACTTTCAGCTTCATTGTTTCGCTGCAGGTTTGGTTTGTTTGCTTTGATTCTGCAGGAGAAAGGAGTTTACCGCTGAGGCGACCCGACGCAGCCGGGCTTCTGCTAGAGATAATCGGTTCTGACCCGGAGGTTCTGCCGCGGCGAGGTCCGGATTCTCTCTAACAAGACTGGACTTTTAGATTCAGGTGGATCTCAAAAATGTAAATCAGTGATTCTTGAGAATAGGGACAAAACAACAAAACAAAAACCTTTATGGATAAAGCACAAAATTTTAATAAAATATACACAAAATATTATTTTTCCAAATATCTGACTGAACTAACCTGGGTCATGTGAGCACAACAATGTATATTTTCCTCATGTTTTCTGAATATTTTCTTATTTTAAACATTGTAGTCGGTGGATGATGCCTGTAAAATCCCTTGTCCAGGAGCAGAACTCAATACATTAAAATAGTCTAAAACAATTAAAGAAATACTACAATTATATATTATGACAATTAAGTATAAGTAGTCAAATAAATAATTATAAAAGTATCAATAAATTGAATTAAAAAGCATTTTTATATATTTTCCAACTTCATTGAAATTTGTCCCTAGTTTTTGTCAACACCGTCAGAAATGAAAAGAATGTAAAAAAAAATCAGGCATTATTGGGGGCAGCAGGACTTCTGAGGACCCCATGACCACTTCCTGTCTCTTCCTTTGCTAAGAGGGCTAGTTAGCTCCGGTTAGCTTATGCTATTCTTTACTTTTTTCTTCTTTTTATTCCTAAGTTGTTTGTCACAACCATGATGTGTCAACACCATAACTGACAATTTACAAAACTTTGATGACATTTTGTGAAATAAAAGCTTAATTTTGGTAAAATGTAAAGATTTCATGGACCTGATGAGCTACAACATGGCCTCCTTCAGAATAACGTCATATAAATTGAGATAGTTTGGCTTTTTGTCAACTCCATCAGAGTTTTTCTGACTCTTTCAGTGAAATTGTTGTCAAATCTCATTTAAAT
The DNA here is from genome assembly GCF_904066995.2 of Poecilia reticulata. Lineage (NCBI taxonomy): Eukaryota > Metazoa > Chordata > Actinopteri > Cyprinodontiformes > Poeciliidae > Poecilia > Poecilia reticulata. The sequence continues at coordinate 26,694,978 of NC_088847.1, read as the reverse complement.
GTGCAATTTATTCATTTTAATGTAAAAAATGTCACTAATAGGGTCATTAAAAATTATTTTTTATTTATTTTTGTCAGATCACAGCTTTCTAGGTCAGGTCGATTAAAAATGTAATTTTTTTTTTAAATGTTGCAACTGGGAGCCTGCACCTCAGCATCTTTACATTTCCAAAACATTATTTATCATATTTGCATACATCAGGTTGAGAAATAAAAAAAATTATGGGAAAATTAAAACCCATTTTGTCCCTCTTCTCAAGAATCACTGAAACATGAAAAAGTCATTTCAGAAAGTGAAACTCATACAGATTCATCACAAAGTTAAAGATTTTTAGCCTCAAGTTGAATCAGATAATTAAAAACCCAAAATTATGTCTCAGAAAATGTTATTTAAAAGGAGCTGATTGCAAAATACGTAGCAGGTTCTGAGTGTCAACGACCAGAAATGCAGCTGTTGACATTAAACATGTATAAATAATTAGACAGTTTTAATGAGGATGTGAGGAAGAGTCTAAATAAGTAGATAAATAAATACAAAAAGTGAAATATTGGAAACTCTCCAATCACACCAGAATCACACACTTGGTACCGACCGGTACCAGAAGCCGGTCCGATAACCAGTGGGTGGGTTCATGCTCCGCTCCGTGTTGATCCGTCTCTTAACCATCAGAATCATTAAAACGCTCTTCCTCATCAGCAGATGACAAACCGCCTCACCGTGGAGAGCAGATGGAGAACCAGATGTTCACGTGCAGCGAAGCGAGGATTTATTTACGCTGCGTAGAGAAACAGAAGAAGAAAGGAGCAAATTAAAGCCTTTAGGCAAAACCAGCAGAGATGAAAACCTTTTCACTGACGACTCAGAGCTTTTTGTTAGCGAGTCGTTTTCCTCTGACGCCTGTGAAGATGAGCCTCCTATTGTGGTTCGAATCTAAACAACCAGAACTGCAAATGTTCGTCTTTTCATAAGATGTTTGTCTGGAAACACCGGAGAAATGTTTGGATCGATGTGACACGGATGGTGAGTGAGGGAATCATGTCGGAGCGCAGGAACGTCTGAGGAGTCAACGCACAGAAAACACGGTTCACTCGTTACGCAAGCAACCATGTTTGACCCTAACTGCACCCGGTAGGGTCAGGGTTCACGCCTGGAGTAACTCCGTCATTTAACTCCATTATCTACCTGCTCTGACATCAATCTGAGGAAAGTTTAGTCTCATTAAGACCAGAATCTGGGCTTTGACTAGGCCAAAGACTCTCCATTTCTCAGGTTTCAGTCCAGTCCAGTTGGTGGATCTACTGGTACGTCCTGGTTCTACTTTTATTGCTTTTCTATATGGTGACCTGGACAGATCCTGCTGCCTTCCCAAACCATGACACGCCCACCTCCGTGCCTCACAGTGTTCTGTGTTTGGTTTATGTTTTCATTTCCTTTGGTCTGACTCTCCTGTTTTTAGTTTTTGAGAGAGCAAAGCTTTCGTTCTCCTCCCTGCTGACCTGACAGGGACGTTCAGCTTCTTTCACATCAGCAGGAGGAAACCAGGTTTTGTTTTTCATGGTGACGTTTTAGGTTTTTGAAAACTTCGTCCTGCATCCTGCAGTCAGGGTGAACTCACTCACCAAACCAGATTCAGACATTTTTCTGCTTTTTTTTTATGTCCTCTACTGATTTCTGATTCTTCTGTTGTTCACTTTCACTTCAACGGTGAGTCAGACTCTAAATTAAATATTTAAGGTTTAAACTTACTGCTTTCACTTCCTGTATGTTGAAAATGTCAGAGAAACACAGAGTTTTCCTGCTGTGAGGTTCTGCAGCTGACCTTCGCCTTGTCTTTCTCTCGGGTTTGTGTGATTTTGTTGTGTGGAGGTTTGTGGTGCCACTGGCGTGTTTACATCAGCAGCAGCAGGGCGTCGAGACGTGACCTCTGACCTGCTGAGAAACCAGAGGATTTGATCTGAAACGGATCAGATTCAAGCTGAAACTGGAGGTTATTGTGTTTTATTTGTGTTTGTTATGTTTTATCTGACTCCTCTCTCTCTTCTCCTCATGTCAGATTGAGCTCCCAGCACGAAGCATCAGCAAATCTCTAGGATTTTTTAAAGTGGCCTACATAAAAGCTGCAGACCGCCGTTTCGGTTTTGGGAATTTCTTGCACGCCAGCGAAGTAGAGGAAGAGAAATCTTCCTCCTTTTCGCTCCAGCAGCTTTTCTAAAAACCCACACTGACCTGTTGTTGGCGACTTTTCCTCCTCAGCTCTCCAGATCCAGGAAAGCAGCTCGGCTGGTGGGTGTTTGGAGAGGCCACGTCTCCCCATGCACCGCTCTGCTTCTCGGCTTAACTGCTCTTATAAAGCCTGGAGAGAAAGTTTGGAATAGTAGCAGGCTAAAAATATAAACTATGTTCCTGTAAAGTGAAATCAGAGGAGATTTAATGGCTCGTAGCGGTGTGGAGATAATCCTGGAGCAAAATGTCTGAGATTCAAACAGTTTGGAGGAAAGTTGACACGACTGAATCCAGAGCAGAAAATCTGCCTCAAGACACACAAATCCAGCGAGATGGAAACTTATCTACACTGCAAAAACAACATCTAACCAAGTATTAGTTCGATTTAATGGACACGAATAGTTACTCTAAAACTCTCCACTGAATTTTTAGCATCTTTATTGTTGATTAAACCTAAAATATGAAAATTTTTAAGCAGGTAACTGATGTTGATGTAAATCTAGATGCTGAGGAGAAACCGGAACCTTGAGCTGCTTTTCGTGAACAAATTAAACGTTTTAACCAATCGCTTCGTCCGCCTGCGTGGAAAACAAAGTCAGACCTTCACACCCGGTTTTTGTCTTTAGCTCCTCGTGTGTCAAACTTTATTACTGCATCCGTTCATCACAGCGGCAGCATCATCAGCTGCACGCCCCCCACTTGATGAGACATTAAATAAAGATGACAAACTCCAGCTGTTCCTGTTTGGGTGACGAACAAAAACTTTCGAAAACGGTTCATCAGGGGAAAAACGTCGATGCCCGGGGCGGCGGCCGCTGAGAAGGCGAGGAAGGAAGCAGGAGGTGTAGTTAGTGACGGTGTGAGTAGCTGCTGCTGGTCTCTAACCAGCAGCTTTACTGACGGTTTGTCCTCGTCCTGCTGACAGCTGCTGCTGAAAACAACCACGTCTCACTAATTAAACCTCCGTCTGCTTTCACTCTGGCTAAGATACTTCTGCACTAACGAGTAAATCTCTGCTGACCTTCTCGGCTCTGGTCCTGATGGAGGCTGACCAGGAAACGGTGATTAACGGCCAACAATGCCACTCTGATGCGTTCAGGGGAAACGGTTTCTGCAGGAAACGCTCAGATAAACTGAGATCCTTTAACTCGTGATGGACGTTGTTCTCCGCTGTTCCTTGTTCTCTTTCCAACACAAAGCAGATCCAGTCTGAATGGATACTTCCTGTTTTCACACTTTTATTCACTTCACTTCAGCTGTAACCTTTTCATTTTTATCATCTAATTCTTTAAACTTTCTTTGAAGTCTGGAAGTTTGTTGGCCGCTCCAAGACACTGATGTTGTTTTTGTTTAGTCCAGTTGGAGTCGTTTGGGTCATTCATTTCCCTTTGGGATCAAAAAAATCATTTTCTACGTTGAATTCTTCACTTGGACGACAAATTTGTCCCTAAAATAGATTTTTCCAACTGACTTTTTGAGAAAGCGCTTCAGTATTTTCTATAGTTTTTACCTGTGATGTTGATTTTCACTTTTCACATCAGAAGAAAAGAAGATGATGAAGCAGAGGAAAATAAAAGAATAAGAAGGAAAAGGAAAGCAAAAATAATAAAACGTTCCTATTTACTCCTCTGCTGGAGTCCATGTAGACATTTATTCATCTGTGTAACTTTTAAACCGTTTCTTTAAGCCGTTCTCATTGACTATAAGACTGCTGTGACTGGAGTAAGATAGCGACTTCTCAGAGTTAATCCACATAACCCCACAAACGACAAACATCAAGAATTATTAAATAAATCACTGTGGGTTTATTTTAAGCCAGTAGATTCTCCTTTTGTTTATGCTGCTCCATGCTGCTCCATGCTGCTCCATGCTGCAGCACGCTGCTCCATGCTGCTCCATGCTGCAGCACGTTGCTCCATGCTGCTCCATGCTGCTCCGTGCTGCTCCATGCTGCTCCATGCTGCAGCATGCTGCTCCATGCTGCAGCATGCTGCTCCATGCTGCTCCATGCTGCTCCATGCTGCTCCATGCTGCTCCATGCTGCTCCTTGCTGCTCCATGCTGCACCATCCTGCTCCTTGCTGCTCCATGCTGCTCCTTGCTGCTCCATGCTGCACCATCCTGCTCCATGCTGCTCCATGCTGCTCCATGCTGCAGCACGCTGCTCCATGCTGCTCCATGCTGCTCCTTGCTGCTCCTTGCTGCTCCATGCTGCTCCGTGCTGCTCCATGCTGCTCCATGCTGCTCCATGCTGCTCCATGCTGATCCTGCTCCTTGCTGCTCCATGCTGCTCCATGCTGCTCCTTGCTGCTCCATGCTGCTCCATGCTGCACCATGCTGCTCCTTGCTGCTCCATGCTGCACCATCCTTCTCCTTGCTGCTCCATGCTGCTCCGTGCTGCTCCGTGCTGCTCCTTGCTGCTCCATGCTGCTCCTTGCTGCTCCTTGCTGCTCCATGCTGCTCCTTGCTGCTCCATGCTGCTCCATGCTGCTCCATGCTGCTCCATGCTGCTCCTTGCTGCTCCATGCTGCTCCGTGCTGCTCCATGCTGCTCCTTGCTGCTCCATGCTGCTCCTTGCTGCTCCATGCTGCTCCATGCTGCTCCTTGCTGCTCCATGCTGCTCCTTGCTGCTCCATGCTGCTCCATGCTGCTCCGTGCTGCTCCATGCTGCAGCGTGCTGCTCCGTGCTGCTCCATGCTGCTCCATGCTGCAGCGTGCTGCTCCGTGCTGCTCTGTGCTGCTCCATGCTGCAGCACGCTGCATCTTGCGTCCTGTTTTAATCATCTGCAGAAGGCTTAACATGGCTGATCTGTGAAGCTCATTCCCTCTGGGATCCATGAACCTTTGGACAGAACCAAACTTCCTAACCTTGGAGTTACTTTCTGCTCCTCCTGCCATCTGGCAGCAGATTCTCCATCAGCTCCCTGCCCGTCTCCTCTTCATCCCTCAGGCCATCACTTCTCCTCCTCTTCGTTGCTCTCATATTTTTCTCCATCTGGTTCCAGAACTTCTCTTTCCTCATTGTATCCGTCCGTCATCCCTGCTGCTCCTCCGTCTCTCCAAACCTTTTCCTGTTTCTACACAAACCGTCAGATTATTGTTTGCTCCTCGAATATGTCGGAATCGATGCAATGCATTCATATTACATCATGTCACTTTGGAGATCATTTGCTTTACTTGCTTCAGAACAATAATGTGCAAAAGTCTTGAGTCAGTTCAGTTTCTGTGAATTTTCCATCCAGGAAGCTTCTGATAATAATTTGATCCATAACTGATGCGTCGCTCTGAAGAGATTCAATGTTTAACAAAGTTTCAAAGTTCTCAAATTTCCAGTCTTTCTTTAGCTACTGAAACTTAACCTGCTAAATCAGGGACAAGATCATGGATGTTCTTAAAGGGCCGGTTGACCCAGAATGTATCAACCTATTAAACTGTTAAAATATTAATAGCTGCATTTTTACAAATTGATCAGTTGAGCAGGATTTTTTATTTTTAATTTAGAGATATTTGCAAATTATGTTAAGAAATACTGCCACCTGCAGGCGGGCGTTAGCATCACATAAAGTCAATGTTTTTGACCAGTTTGGTGGAAGATTTACAGTAAACTCAGAATTTTGCATTATTGTGAAAAAGTGATTGATTTTCTGTGATTGTACCATCATGAAAAATTGGAGAGGCTGAAACAATTTGGCAGGATATAAATTAAACTACAGATTAAACTGCTTTGATCTGATCGATACCGTAACGTTTATTTGTCCCTCTTGGGTCCAAATGGCCACATTAGCAGCTCCAGAGGGCCGGATTTGGCCCCCCAGCCTCGAGTTTGACACATGCTCTAAATGATCTGCTGATTTTAGTTTGACTCTCTGACATGATGTGATTCGAATACGTCACACGTTTCATCTGAAGGAATAATTTGATCTCTGAAGGTGATAAATCGGAGCTGCGTTTCCTCTGTTTGCTCACATCAGAAAACAAACGGACTCGTCTGAAATGATTTCACTTCTATGCATCATTTCCAGCTTGGTGTCACACAAACTTGACTCCCAGATGTATTTTATAATTCCAGCAGATATGGAGATGCAATAAGGAACGGCAGAGCCTGAAGTGATGAATACTGTATTTTAGTCGTGCATAACAAGCCGGCAAAACGTTCTGAGTTATCAATGAATGCAGGCATTCAGATGGAGCCAATACCTTGAAATTGCTTGAATAATGAGGTGTGTGTGTGTGTGTGTGTGTGTGTGTGTGTGTGTGTGTGTGTGTGTGTGTGTGTGTGTGTGTGTGTGTGTGTGTGTGTGACAGGAATGCAATCAGGGGGAGAAAGGTGAACTCTGCATGAAATGAGACCAGATCATAATAAACCTTCAAAATGTCCTGTTACTGTTGAGATCCAGGATATTTTAGAGTAAAATCAAATCATCCTGAATGTCCAGAGAGATAAAGTGGGACAAAACGTGCCAGAAATACAAAATACAGACTTTTACAACAGAGCAGAAATTATTTTATTGTCCCACAGAGGAAATATTTGAGTGCAAAGGCAGCAAAAATATCAAATACATAAAAACATTGTACATAGTGGATAATTTCAGTGGCTGATAAACGTATCTGTAAACATCCAGAGAGCAACCAGGAAGGTCAGGAAGGTCAGGAAGGTCAGGAAACGTGACCTGCAGGTTCTCATCAGGAGAAGTTCAGGGAAAGAAAGAAACTTTGAGAGAAAGAAAGAAAGTACAGAAGAGTAAACTCCACACTAAAGTAAACTAAACTTGTGAAACTCTAATAAAAACTCTTCTACATTTCGACACGTTCTGTGTTCCTGCAATGAAACGTCTGAGATTTAGAAAATCAGCCTAAAAGTTTCCAAATGGAGCTTTAATATTCCAGGAAGTAAAATGTGAAAAAACCTGCGAGATACCAAAAAATACCATTTATCATTTACACCACTGTTATTTACCGGCTGCTGGAACAAATCTGATTTTTCGCAAGGAGACAAAACCATTTTAAAGTTTCCTTGTTAGATTTTAGTGTAAAAAGTTTGAGGAACTTCTGAGACGTTCTGCAGCAGATCGATGTTTTCCTTCCATCTGTCGACGTATTAATAACTTCTGCATGCATCACAATGATTCATTGTCTCTGGACGCAGACAGCAGCTGATCCGACCCTGTAGCAGCGACAGGAAGCCGAGACGGAGGCCGTGTGGGTGGAAAACGGCTCAGGTTGGCGTCTGTGGGCTGCAGACTCCTGACCAGACGTCCATCAATCTGCCAGCAGGCCGGTGGAAACAGGTGATGCGTCTCCGGAGCAGAGCTGCAGATGAAGACCTGCCGTCGCTCGTCTCTTTCCAGCGAAGTCGCCGCGTTTTCCCAAAAATCTATTAAACCTGATGGGATTTCAGCTGCGGCCTGGTGAAACTGATCTCCTCGTTTATCTGCGGCGGCGACTGCAAAGGCTCAGAAATATGGATGAATGAAAGACATAATGGATGAGCAGCTTTAAGTTCAGATGAGCTGAAGGAAAGCGGCTCAGCTAGCATGATGGATCACAGCTTCGCTCCCAGATTCACAGGGAAAAGTTTAAGGAAAAACGATCATCACTGATTTAATACATTTAATCCCTCTTGGTGTTTTCAACTGGCCTCAGAAGTTTACAGGTACAATTTTTCATTAAATGCAGGCTGGAGGACGTGATTAGTGATCAGACAGATTCAGAAAAATATGGAGACATTAGCTGGAAAGTGACAGTTTTGGCCCGACTGGACAAATTTCTTTAAAAAATAAAAGTCTAAACGATGTGGTCCAGTTTTTCCTGCCAACCTTTGGCTGCGATCCCTCAGTTTTTCCTCCCACAGGGTTTAAATGTCGTCCAACACGGTGGAGGATCTTCAACAGTAACTAATGACAACCTTTAGTTGAAGAAATAAAACCTCGTTGAGGCATTTAATCTCTTCTCAAGAGGGATGTGAGAAGCTAGCAGCTCCGTTTATAAATATATAGTTTATAGTTTTCATGCAGCGGCTTCAAAAGCGTCAAATCAGAAATAATAAAACCAGATAAAACCAAAAATACAGAGCAAACAGGAGTGTTTTATTTGAACTTGTTTGAATATTTGGTGTTAATGTAAACGCACCTCATGGTTACTCCTTAATTAATGCTAATTAATGATAACTAATGATAATTAAAGTTTATTTTTCTAATTCTTCTTGTGATTTTTGTGCTCAATTAGTTTGATGTTTCAGGAGGAAATTGGTTTGCAGCAGGAATCAGGAATACGAAAAAAAAAGTTTTACAAAAGACGTTCATTCTGTTAGCACAACACAACCATAATCATCAGGAGGAGTAAACGCTCAGAACAATGTCCTGATTCTGTCAGTCCCAGTACATCACAGCTCTGGTTTGAAAAAAATGTGTTTAGTTCCCAAAATAACACGAATATAAAATGTGTCTCATTTCAAAAACCTAGAAGTGGTTTAATCTGGGTATTAAAGTCTTAAACAGGGAGATTAAACTATGATTTTCCTCTTTTTGACATTTTTTTGACTAATTTGACTTACAGTTTATAAATAAATAAAGTATTAAAATGTCTTCCTGCTTCCATCAGATCCACATTCAGCTCCCTGTGCCTGGGGTTCCTCAGGGCTCCATTTTCAGCACTTTAAGAGAAAAATCAACCAACTGCATTGAAAATATTCCTGTTTGTTGTGTTTTCTCTCTGATTTCTGTGGATATTTTAGGCAGGTTTTTGCTGACATGACGTCTTTGTTCTCAAAATAAAAACCGTTTGTCTAAACCAGCCTGATGTTTTTCTTTCTTCTGCTTTTTTTGTCCCTAAACTTCGTCCTGATTTGATTTTATGCCTTTTGGAAAAAGTCTGACAGAGACGAGAATTAAATGTGACTTATGAGCAAAACCAATTTGAACTTTATCTTAAAAGCTGAATAAATGTGAATATAAATGTAATGTTTTTATGTATTTTCTGCCTTCTGTGTCTATTTCTGAACATGAAAAGCACGTAAAGTGGTGAGGTTTCGTGCAGCAGCTTGATTTGTTTATATTTTCTCTTTTTTATCATCATGGCAGGGAAATGAAACGCGTTCCCAGATGACATGATTTATCAAAGCGGAGCGATTCCTCGGTCAGAAAAACTACCTGAGCCTCCTGTCAAATGATTTCTCACTAATTACTTCCTTACAACATTTTTTTTCTTGGTAGTAAAACTAAAAAGAAATCTGGCCACTTTGAGTAGATCCAGTTGTTTTTGATCAATATGGAACAAAACAACCTGAAGAAGAACTGAAGTAATTTATAAATCTGCTGAAAATCTTTCATTTCCTTCTTGATTATTAATTCACTATCTGTGATTAAAATGCCTGCAGCGTTTCAGTCGGGGTGTCTGTAAGCAGTGATGCTGTGGGCTGTCAGGAATCACCATAGAAACCACAGAAGATTGTTTTTTTCTTGTGTTACATTAACGTGTGTCTGATTTTTGCTGAGGATCTGAACCGGCGACCAGACGACCCTCCTTGTTTTACCGTTTCGTTGTTGACGTTTCGGTGAGAGACGCCATCTTGAGAGGGTTGTGTGCAGGTCAGGATCGGGTCGCGGGGATTTAATGAAGGAGGACGTGATAAGTTCTGGTTCTGCTCCAGAAGAAAAGAGGAGCTGGAGACGAATGAGAAGAGAAGTGGATGTGAAAGGATGGAGTCAGTTCGATCAGCCACATTCCTGTTTTCACAGAGCTTCTCCTTAATATCACGAGTAAAAACGCGGCCAGCAGCACCTCGGCTGATCTGCACCACTCAGGAGATCATCGTGTTTATCTGATGCGACGTATTAATTTATCTTTTAACTTCTGATGACAGCGGCTTGTTATGAAAGCTGCATATTTCTGCTGGTACATGCATGTGTGCAGCTTTCATTTGGGTTTCAAAGTGTTGCTGTTTGTCCTACTTGTTGCTGCTGGCAACAGCAGCTGTTACACAACCAGCTTCGGAAAATAATAAGAAAACCTCCAATTAGGCATTTCAGGCTTTGGAGAAAACAAAGGGCGGGTAAAAATGATGGTTGTACAACAACGTTTTATTAGCTGCACATCTCCAAAACGAGTCTTTAATGATGTTGAGGGTTTGTGTGGTCCAAAAAAAAAACAATCATTTGCTTTGTTTTTCCTCCGTGTTGTAATGAGGCGGCTTGTTGCCGACAGATGAATCTGAAGAGGCGTGAAATAATCGACTGGGAGGAAAACCAGGAATAACAGGAGTGAAGTCAAAAACAGGAAAGTTTTATGAAATTACCAGAAACAGAAGATCAGCACCGAGGAAGAAAACAGCTTTAAAGACTCAAACAGACTTTAAACTTTAGTTTAAACGGCAGAATCACTTCCACCTCAATAAAGAGTTAAAGTGATCAGATTAATGGGATGGAGGATCTACTGCACCACCATCCAACTGAAGCAACATAAACTTCAATGAGAGTTTAATCATTTACAACATAAACATTTTTCTTCTTTAGAGGTAAAAATCACCTCCTTATAACTAACTTTCATTACTTATTAAACTGTTTTAACTTAAATTGGCCGTTTCTGCCGCTACTTGCTATTCTCCTCATGCGCCACCAGGGGGTGCGTCTCTCTCAGGCGCCCCAGTGGAAACAACATCCCACGTATTAGTTCCTACGTACAACTTTTCTGAATAAATGTCCAAATTTATTCAGGAAAGTTGTCCACGGTAAATAAAATGATCAAAGTTTCAAATTCCCCGATGTAATAATGAAACATAAATGTATTTTATTGGGTTTTAAGCGACAAAGAAACACAGTCGCCCTCTAGTGGAAAGAAAAGGGAAAATAATACATTTCAATATGATTTTTCACAATTAATAAATTTACATTCAATCTTTTTTAAACCAGATATTCAACTAGCTTTCGTTCTTGTTCAGTTCTGGTTGGAGGGGAATCGCTTCACCAACTTATCCACCAACATTTCAGACTCTAGTGACTTTCATTTATTCAAAAACGCAACAAATTAGCATTTTTTCCATGTTATTGGACAGTAATGGCGACATGTGAGAGCAGACTGTCCTCAGCGAGCGATTACTGCCGCTTTATCCACTCTGTGTCCATATTAATGTTCCTGTTGGACAGTTTACCTACAACATCATGAAATATGTTTACTATTCAGTGATTCTGACGTCTCCAGCGCAGAGCGAAGCAACCGGTGAAGGTTTCATAACATTGACCATAAATTAGATTGATTTGGAGTCCAGAGGTTTGTGTAAACGCTGGCTGGGATCCGTCAGGTTCAGACGTTCACAGAGGAAAACGAGTTTCCATCCAGTCAGCTGCCAAACGCTGCTGGCCTCTGCAGCATCACTCAAAACCTGACAATAAAAGAAATAAATGTCCTGCCGTCAGTCTGCTGAGCCACCAGGAAGCTGGTTCTGTCACGCTGAAGACGTTTAATCAGCCGTTCCTCTTAAAAATGTTTATTTTTCTGCTGTTTCTCGATGTTGAAATGAAACAAAATTCAGCCATAAGCTGCAGACGCATCCGGCGTTCAAAATTAAATCTAATTCAGGTTATTTATACAGCAGCAATTCACAACACAGTCACTGAAAAACATTCATTACTTCCAGTTAATTGCGGTTATCAAACAATGCAGAAGAATTCAGTTTATAAATCTGGAAAAGGTCACAGTATTAATTAAAAAGTAAAAAAATATATATTCATCTGGTCTCCATGCAGTGAGCAGGATGACAAAATAAAATCTGTAGCAAAAATAGGCAACACGTTTCCATAGCAACCATGAGATGGGCGTGTCCTACCTTCACAAACATAAACATGTAGAAACATTACTTGGACTTGAATAAAACTCAGTGTTTTGGTCAATTTGGTGAATTTTACAGTTGAAAATCTGTTGTTGGGTACGGTGCAGGTTCTGTGATGCTGTGGGCTGCGTTCTGACTGTGTTAAGAGTTTACGGCACCAGAACTCTTTGGCCTTGGACTAAAAATGAACCAAAACGTTTGATTGAATCATCACACGTTAATCAAACTTTGCATGAATTTATGTATTTCATCATAAAAGCTGAGATTCTACAATCAAGTCAAACTTTAAGATTAATTATCGTCACATCAGGTGTCAGGTTGTAATTCTGAAATCCTCCCTGAAGTTATTCCAGATTTACTTCCTGCTTCATCTCCATAACTGCACGGCTCCAGGTTGAGGCGTCCCCCGAGGGCCTGAAGAGAAACCCCTGATTTAAAAGAGCAGGTGGAGGCAGAAATGGAGTCCTGTCGCTTTAAGACTGGACCTGCTGATTGTTTGGTTCACAGCAGAAATCTGATCGGTAGCAGAAGTTTCACCGGTGGGCAAATCCACGGGGGAACGATGAACCCAAACAGCATGAGGAGCTCAGAGGAAGCAGAACATGGAGGCGGTACCGAGGCGGTACCGAGGCGGTACCAAGGCGGTACTGAGGCGGTCCGGAGCCGGACGTCGTTACTGGAAACGGCTGGAGGAGAAAAAAGATGGACGTGTCGCTGTCTCCTGACCCACATTCACGTATCTGCAGCAAACAGACGGCCTGCTGGACCGGTACCGGGTTCTGGTAGCCATGGAGCCAGACGTGAACCACACTGGGATGGCTGTGGGTCGCTCAACTTCTGACCAGTGGGAAACTGGAAACCAGTTTTAAAGTTACTGTTCAGAAACAAAGAAGAAAACACAAAAAATTAAGAAAGAAAGAAGAAAAGTAGGAACAAAGCTTTCACAAATCTTGAAAAAAAGGTTTTCCTTTAAAAACAAAAATAGCTTGAAGCTTTTTCAACTAACATAACAGTTTATATCTTTTTTTGCTAATATACCCAAACCGTGTTGAGGTTTTTTAACAGACGGTGGATAATAATCCGGTTCGTTCGGTGAGCTTTGGATGTGAAACTCTGGTCCGCCTGCAGGTCTGGATTCTGATGAAATGAAATCTGGTTCTAATGCATATCTGAACGCCAAGCGGACCAGAAACCGCTCCTAAAGCAGGAAGTGGATCAAAGTGCAAAGCATTCTGGGTAAATACAACCAAAACAAACACTACCTCTAGTGTTTATATAGTGAATCCTACCACTGCTACAATCTGACACCACTCCATCTCTGCTTACATTTCGTGAAGGAGGAGGCTGCGCTCACCGTCTTATTCAGAGGTTTTCTTGGTGCAGCGCCCCTACAGGCGGGGAGGGGAACAGGTTGCTGAAATGGTTTGGTTGGTTTGACTCAAGCAGTGAAAACCACAGCAGCTGGAAATGAAACAAGTTTTCATTTTGACCCCAATCAAACTGAATCAACCAGAGAAAGAGGAATGAAAAATATGAGTCTGTGCTTGAAACTCAGCAATAATTAGATATTTGTTCAATTTGTTTCATGATTCTTTTAGGTTTAAAAAGAGCTAACGACTTTTAAGTAATAATAACATGAGGATAAGTGTTTGCCATGTTAACTTCAGCTGAAGTTGGACTGAATTCATTTCTTGTTTCATCATCTGTTCAATCTGCCGACTGAAGAAGCAGGAAGATTTGATCAATAAAATCCTCAGGAAGAAACTAAAACCTTCAACCAACTCTCAGTGTCAAGTGGCCAACAAGAAAAAGTGCAGAATATTTTTCAAATGAGCTCGTTTTGTTGGTTTTATCAGTTTTTAATGTTTTAATTAAGGTAAACAGCCTGTGAAATTGGTTCCAGAGGCAAACAGGAAGAGAAGTGCAGCAATTTCATTACGAAGGAAACTATTAAACACCGAGTGTCGTCTGCAGTTCAGATCAACTTCATCTCCTGGCTAACAAGTGTGGAAACCATTTTGGACGCTCCCAGATTGTTTCTTAATGAATATTTCTGCTGTTTCCATTGTTTCTTTGCTCTGTTGAGCTCCATGAATGGAGAGACGGAAGTGAGTTTCCCTCCCTCCATTATCTGCTGTTTTCCATTCAGCTCCTCTTCCTCCGGTGCATCTCTGGTCCATCTGCCTGTTATCAGGGTCTGATGCTGTTAGCGACTGAAAGGGGCAGATAACGGAGGCAAACATGCAGCTAAGAGCCCAGAACCAGCCCGGGTCCGGCTGCCTGGCCTGCAGAAATTTACGTCTGCATCATGCAAGACAGCAGAATCATCACATCAGCAAATAAAAGTCAACCAGCTCATGTCTGCTGATGTTTTAGGATTTCTGCATCTTCCAAAGTCTTGAATAAACTTAGATTTTCACATTTTAAGAAGGTTTTTCTACTGATGCAGCAACATAGCGGAAAGATTTTAAATCAAAATCAAGTTATTTGAAAAAAAAAATGTAATTGATCTCTCTGGGTGAACTGTGTGTAACGAAGTGGAACAGAACCAAATGAAGTCCTGAGTGTTTTCTGAGAAAAGAAACAAGAAAATTGCAAATCGTGACTTTAAAACATCCCAAATCCTTTAGTTTCAAGCAGCTTCGTCTCTCTGAGGGCCTGAAAAACAACTTTCTGTCCACAAAGAGACAAAGTAATTCCCCAAAACCCTCTCAGACGGACGCTCAAGAGGTCCTGAATTAAATTCTCACTTCAGCGGAACGACCTCGGTGAAAGGCGGACATTTTCCCTGGAAGTAAAACGGCTGCAGCAGCAGCAGAGTTAAAATCTGGATGCTCTTCAGGGTGAAGCCGGTCGGCCCTTCAGAGGAAGATGACCCCGCTGTTCGTACGAATCCTAACCCAGAACACCAGAACACTGACCCAGAACACCGGAACTGCACAAATCCTGACCCAGAACACCGGAACCGCACGAATCCTGACCCAGAACACCAGAACCGCACGAATCCTGACCCAGAACACCAGAACCGCACGAATCCTGACCCAGAACACCGGAACCGCACGAATCCTGACCCAGAACACCGGAACCGCACGAATCCTGACCCAGAACACCGGAACACTGACCCAGAACACCGGAACCGCACGAACCCTGACCCAGAACACCGGAACCGCACGAATCCTGACCCAGAACACCGGAACCGCACGAATCCTGACCCAGAACACCGGAACACTGACCCAGAACACCGGAACTGCACGAATCCTGACCCAGAACACCGAAACCGCACGAATCCTGACCCAGAACACCGGAACCGCACAAATCCTGACCCAGAACACCGAAACCGCACGAATCCTGACCCAGAACACCGAAACCGCACGAATCCTGACCCAGAACACCGAAACCGCACGAATCCTGACCCAGAACACCGGAACTGCACAAATCCTGACCCAGAACACCGGAACACTGACCCAGAACACCGAAACCGCACGAATCCTGACCCAGAACACCAGAACACTGACCCAGAACACCGAAACCGCACGAATCCTGACCCAGAACACCGGAACCGCACGAATCCTGACCCAGAACACCGGAACTGCACAAATCCTGACCCAGAACACCGGAACACTGACCCAGAACACCAGAGCCGCACGAATCCTGACCCAGAACACCAGAACCGCACGAATCCTGACCCAAAACACCGGAACACTGACCCAGAACACCGAAACCGCACGAATCCTGACCCAGAACACCAGAACCGCACGAATCCTGACCCAGAACACCAGAACTGCACGAATCCTGACCCAAAACACCGGAACACTGACCCAGAACACCGGAACACTGACCCAGAACACCGGAACACTGACCCAGAACACCAGAGCCGCACGAATCCTGACCCAGAACACCAGAACCGCACGAATCCTGACCCAAAACACCGGAACACTGACCCAGAACACCGGAACACTGACCCAGAACACCGGAACACTGACCCAGAACACCAGAGCCGCACGAATTCTGACCCCGAACACCAGAACCGCACGAATCCTGACCCAAAACACCGGAACACTGACCCAGAACACCGGAACACTGACCCAGAACACCGGAACACTGACCCAGAACACCAGAACCGCACGAATCCTGACCCAGAACACCGAAACCGCACGAATCCTGACCCAGAACACCGGAACACTGACCCAGAACACCGAAACCGCACGAATCCTGACCCAGAACACCAGAGCCGCACGAATCCTGACCCCGAACACCAGAACTGCACGAATCCTGACCCAAAACACCGGAACACTGACCCAGAACACCGGAACACTGACCCAGAACACCGGAACACTGACCCAGAACACCAGAACCGCACGAATCCTGACCCAGAACACCGAAACCGCACGAATCCTGACCCAGAACACCGGAACACTGACCCAGAACACCGAAACCGCACGAATCCTGACCCAGAACACCCAAACCGCACAAATCCTGACCCAGAACACCAGAGCCGCACGAATCCTGACCCAGAACACCAGAACCGCACGAATCCTGACCCAGAACACCAGAGCCGCACGAATCCTGACCCAGAACACCGGAACCGCACGAATCCTGACCCAGAACACCAGAACCGCACGAATCCTGACCCAGAACACCGAAACCGCACGAATCCTGACCCAGAACACAGGAACCGCACGAATCCTGACCCAGAACACCAGAACCGCACGAATCCTGACCCAGAACATCGAAACCGCACGAATCCTGACCCAGAACACCCGAACCGCACGAATCCTGACCCAGAACACCGGAACCGTGATCTGTTCATTTTGGGAACTGTGAGGTCATCTGTCACCTCATGAAACAGTTTGCGCCACAGAAGTTCTGCATCAGATCCAGGAAGTAGCCTGTGATCAACCAAGTCTGTTCATTCAGCTGAATGTTTAGTTTGTAGATTATTTAGTTTGAAACTGTGGTAAAATGGCTGACAGAGCACCCAGGAAGTTCTGGGAACCTTTAAGCTTTGGTAAAATGTCTCAGTTCACACTGAACAACTCGCAAGTTCCAGGAAAGTCATTTTTAGTTTCCAGGAAACTTTCTGTTCCACTAAACTCCAGTTTTGTGAAGTTACTTGTAAGCCGCTGTTCTGTGAACAACCCAGAGGCAAAATGTCAAATCTAGGAAAATAACATTTCAGAGAAAGAAAATGGAAAAGCAGAAAAACAATCTGAGAAAATGTCCTTTCTGCTCCAGGAAATCCATCATTTACGTTTCAGAGAAGCAGAACTGCTCTAGACTTCGATGCTGAAAGTAAACCTGGTGAATAAACGCTGCTTTTCTCACACGTCATATAAAAGAACCGGTTCACCTGGTTAACGAGCTGCTTTTCTCTGAATGCTAACATTTTTAATAAAAAGCAGGATTATTCCAGGACTGCATTTTAATCATGATTTTACTGAATAAATTATTTCTGTTGAACTCTAAGGAGTCTAAAGTTTAACATGCTGAATTATAATCAGGAACATATTCATCAGTGACGTGCAGTCAGGGGAGGCATCACGGAAAAATTATGTACAATAATAAAATCATTTATAACGATATTTTCACCCTGTGGTTTGTACTATAAAGTACATATTTATTCATTTAATTTAACCAAATCTGATATTTTTTCCTTCAAAATTGCTGAATTTTCTCATTTTCCCATTCAAACGGTTAGAAGTGAAGCACCTGGGATTGATCAACCTCTTGCTAGCTGCGCTGGCTGCCATTTTATGAGAGCATGCTCCTCCTGTCTGTACGTCGCCAATAAAATGGTTAAAAACATTTAATGTATGAACTGATTTTCCATAATTTAGCTTATGTATTTAATGTACTGTGTTTTTATTGTCACCAACTGTGTGTAACGTGTTTCCTGTGCTGAGGAGCGATTAGAAACGGCAGAGAACAGACTCCAGGTGAGGCAGGCAGTTCTCGTGCCTCACCGCTGGGGGCGCTCATGATCTCAGACATTGTGACTGCACAACTGCAGAGTAAGAGACGGTAACAGGGAGCTAGCCATGGAGCTAGCCACACAGTAGCTGCGCTGATACGGAGCGAGAAAGACGTGGTTTTGAGTTGTACTTTAACGGTTTCTCCCTTTGCTGTTAAGCACAACACGAAATTAATAATATCTACATGTCTAAGTTTGATTGAGATAACGGAATTATTCTGCGGCGGCGGCTAAGCATCACATATTAAAGTCTTTTTACCCTCCAGCATTGTACGCATGCGCGAAATTCCCTTACGTAAACAACAACATGTAGGAGTCTAGATTTGTAAATCTGATTATAATTAAGTCGGTGCCTCACCAGCTATGAACGTCACTGATATTCATGTGGATGTTTTCTAACGAGTGTTTTCCATATTTGATGTGAACTTTCAACCCGACCTGAGGTTTATCTGTGGACTCGTCTCGGTGTGTTGATCTGCAGGCCTCATCTAAATGTGCCGTAATAATGACGGCTGCCTGCTGCCTGAAGTTCAGAATGAGAGGAAGCCGCACTTTGCTTCCAGCTACATGATGGATTATCTCACTTATGTCCATTATTATGGAAAAACATGGAAAAGGGAAAAATACTGCAGGACAGAAGGGACTCGGAGAAATGACATAAAATTATAGATTCCAGAAGTGTTTGGTCAGATTTTGTGTTTTTGAAGAAAAGTTTGATTTCTGATTTAATCTGATGTTTATGTTGTAAATGTTAAACTAGTTAAAAGTATAGAACAGACTAGAGGTCTTGAAAATGGTCAATGTTGATGTGTAGAAGTTCTTCAGTAAAACAACCAAATTTCCCAGCCGTTCCTGAAGGCAGCACGATGCTCAGATGTAGTCTGGAGTTTAAGGTAAAGAGAATCTATGATCGATCTGGTGAAAGAATCTATGATCGATCTGGTGAAAGAATCTATGATCGATCTGGTGAAAGTCGGTGATCGATCTGGTGAAAGTCGGTGATCGATCTGGTGAAAGTCGGTGATCGATCTGGTGAAAGAATCTATGATCGATCTGGTGAAAGTCGGTGATCGATCTGGTGAAAGAATCTATGATCGATCTGGTGAAAGTCGGTGATCGGATGATGGATTGATGGAAACCAGACTGAGCTGGTGAAAACGTTGCATCTTCTCTATGTGTTTCTTTTGGGTTTAGCTGCTTGTTTCCCCTGCAGAGGTGGATCAGCCTCAACACACACACACACACACACACACACACACACACACACACACACACACACACACACACACACACACACACACACACACACACACACACACACACACACAGAGAGAGAGAGAAGTAAATGTTGTCCCAGCGTCCGTCTCTCTGCTGTGGATTAACGTCTCCACTGGGACTCGGCCGTCTGTTTCTTTGTTCCTCTCTCTCTCTCTCTCTCTCTCTCTCCATCTCCTGCTTGTGTTTCAGTCTGCTGGCTAATCCCTCTGTTTGCGGCTCCTCTTCCTCCCGCTGGCCTTCGTCGTCTCTGCCCTCCCTGCCGGCTCGTGTTGCACGACCAGCAGAACGAGCGACAGCGTGGAGGAAGAAGCTCCGTCCCCTCAGGCGGTCAGACCTTCTGCTGATGTGTGATATCATGTTTACGCGCCGTGCTGTTTGCTTTCTGAACACACAGACGGGAAACGTTTAACTTTCCTCCGCCGCTGGTCATGGCTGCTCCAACAACAGCCCGTTTCCTTCCTCTAGTCCTGCCTCCACAGAAACACACGACGATTTTCTGATTCCTCCAAAATCATCCATCGCAGCCCAACAGGCTAAACTGCAGCTAGTTTGTTTCCAAAATCAGCAAAAACAAAAAACCTGCCAAGGAATTTAAGTCTAGTTTGAAATGAGACAAAACTACCTCATAAGTAACTTCTCAGTAACATGTAGAAGCTTATTTCTTTGTCAAAGAAAGAGAAAATATTGATTTCAAGAAAGTTTCTCTACAAACCAGATCAAATTTACCTGGTGACATTTTGTGTTTCTGCAGTTAAGATACCTAAAGAAACATAAAGCATGAATTTTATTTTCCGTTATGCTTTTAAATACGTGTGTGATAAATTTATCAACGCTGGTTGAACTCCAGGATGGTTTTAAACAACCCGTCTCCATTTTCCCGACCAGAACTTTGCGAAATTTCAGGCTTTTTGCTGCTGACAGGAAAATAAAAGAGCATAAAAGTGGAAAGTTTGGAGTAAAATGAAAGTAAAAAGCCTTTTTGATGCGGCTCCTGGCAATAAAAGCTCTAATGAGGACAGTGGCGGAGCCAGAGGGGGGCGGGGGGGCCCAGTGATCCCCCTGTCATCTGATTGGCCCCCCCTGATGACTGACATGTAACAGCACCAGGTTATTCCTGTACATATTTAGAATCATTCCAAGTCAACCTAATATCTAAAGAAGAAAAACAAATATATGAAAAGAAAATGTATAAAACTTTATATAAGTCCATGTGACATAAATAAATAGATTTTCATCAGGCGTGATACCAGCCTCCTTTATACTCATAACAAGCTGATATTCTTCTCCTGGGTGTTTCAGTTGCTGCTGTGGTGAAACTCAAAGGCTAAAGCTCTTCATACCTGGTGGTGATGGTAAAACACCAATAAGTTATTTATTGATTCTCCCCAAAAAGAGAAAAAACCGAAGAGGGCCGACGATGTTCTAGTTTGGATCAGAGGTGGCGCTGGAGTTTTTTTGTTGTCCGTCAAAGAAAAAAATAATTTTATTTCTAATTTGTAGTCATCAAACGAAACATTTATTATTTCTCTGTTGGAACGTTTTTGAAATCAGGTAACATTTCAGGAAATGACGTGATTAGAAGACGACAGAACTCTGATTGGTTCCTGATCCGCATCACTTCCCTCAGCGGGAGAAAAACCAGCAGAAGCGGATCAGCTGCTGGACGCTCCAGAGCCTCTGGTCCGTTAAAGCGTCCAGATCAGAGATGATCCTCTGACTGATATTGTTCTAATAATGATTGATAATGAGCTCCACGATGTTCTCTGTGCGTAAAGTTAAACTGTCTGAGCACCAAGTGGTCAGCTGATCACAGTCTGGACAGAAACCAGCGAACTGCTCTCTGTTCTCATCAAGACGAGGTGAGGAGGGAATCTGACATGTTAACTCAGTTTTTACTGGTTTGGTTTTTAAAACACCATTAACTCAGCAGTGTAACTATATATTGTATATTTGGTGTTTGTCGTCTCATGTGTGATTAATTGGAGCGTTTATTGCCCAGAGCTCTGCGCTGGTTTCTAACGGATCTGCACTTTAGTTTCTTAGAACATGTTTACTAATCAGATGGTGGCCAACCTGAAAGAATCTTCCTCCTTGCTCTCCTCATCACCTGCTGCTGCTTCCTGCCTGAGGTCCTCGGCTGGTCAGTGCATCACCTCCAACACAGAGAAGAGCAGCGGTACCAACAGAACCCACCTGTCCATCAGATGGTTCCCAGAACCAGAAGACGATGGTGGAGCTGCAGCTTTCTAGAGTATGAGGGCAGGACTAGCATCTAGGATAAAAAATCATATTTTTCCTTTAGTATTCATTCTATAAATCCATTAATTGTGCTTTAGTTGTTTTGTGTCGCAGAATAAAGTCCAATCCTTTCTGGGTGTGACAGGAAGTGAGACTGTGGACCAGTTTACAGCTGAAACGCCTCTGAAGCCTGGCTGTCGGGTTTCCTATCTAGTTGATACAAATTATGATTCATCCATTAAGATTTTCATTCTCAACATATGTAAAAAACAAAACCATATAAATATATTTTATAAAATGCATAAATACATGCAAATGCAAATATGTGTCAGTTATGACATCACTCTCCCTGTGATGTCATAATACCATTCTCCTTTGTTATGACATCATAAAACAGTTTTAAGTACTTGAACTTTCCCAAGATCTTTCATTCGAGTTCTGAAGAAAGACTAGAGAAAACGTTCAACATGGATAATAACCTCGTTGACGATATTAAAGATTTTTATATCAGGGTTGAAAGGAGGAGGCTAAGATATTTAAATACGGAGGAGTTACTACTTGAAATTGCAGGACTAATGAAGAAGATCAAAAGGTCTTATAACTTAAATGCATCTGAAGAAGATGAAATGGTGGAAGCCATTCTTGGCCATTTGAATGGAGAGCGGCAGCGTCCGAGCTGGAGTGTGTGGGGCTTTTTGACCAACTGTGGAGAGTCTTTTGTGAGCGGCTTGAGTTTTGGCCTGGGCTTTGGAGCGGCTGCAGGCGTCGCTCTGATCGTTTTCAAACTCCTGACCTAAACCGTCCCGTCCCCTTCGAAATCTGGGTGGAGCCTGAGGTGTTGAGGAATATAATTATGTTAATAGTTAAAAGTTAGTCAAGTTTTATTCAGCAGTTAGTGGTTTTCTCTGTTTAATTCCCTGAAATTGATTCACTTGCCTGGGGATCACATTGTTTCTTCGGTGGAAACTGAAATCCTGGGTACGCCTCGCTGCAGGAGAACGGTTACTACTCATCTGACCAAATGAATACAAACCCGATGGAAGAAAAGACTAAACAGATCCTCAGAGTGGGGGCCTTACCTGGGTCCTTGGGACTTTCTGTCTGGAAGCCACGTCGTCCACTGGGTCTTTTGGACCTTCTTTCCTGGCATGAAGAGAAAACGATAAAGGAAAAGTTTTTCAGAGTCTGAGCTCAAAGAACCAAACTATTTTTATATTAGATAATTAATTTAATGTCACATAATTATCGCGGTAGAAGCCATTTGTTTGTTAAATACTTAATGAAAAATATTTATCGTGTTTGTTGTAAATAACGTAAACTCACAAAGATCGAAGAAATTAGTCCAAGTTTGTCGTTTATTGAACGTTCAGAAACTACAGCGGCTGTGATGAGCCACATTAAAGGTAAACTAAGGTAAAACAACCTGGAGTTAACTTGTTAATTTAGGTCCAGGAGCAGAACCACGCCTCAAACCACACCTCCAATTTCCTAAACGGCCCATATTTACCCGCTCCAGAGCCGTTCCACGCCTGTTAACATCGTTTGTCAACCGACTACGTTGCTTGTCAACAAAAACGTTCTACTCACAACGGAAGACGCTCTTTCTGTCCAGCCCGACCGCTCCGACTCGGATGACCTCTTTGACCCGTCCCCAGCTGCCTCAACCTCAACCAGCTCAGTCATCCAATAAGTACCACGGCCCTCCCCCATTTCTCCTTCACTTCGCCAGCAAGTCCTGCATGGTAATTATGTCGATCTAGCACTTCTCCTTCAACCTTCTCTCATCTGTTTTAGTTAACCAAGAGAAATCAATACAAACCAAGGTCCCATGCAACTTAGCAATTCTTTAAATTCACGGGTTTCGGTGCTTATTACAAATTAAAACGGTTCGCCGATAAATGGCCACTCGAGTTTAAGTCTCTCCAGAACGCCTCGGGCTCTCCTTCTTCCGCTCTCTTCGTCATCACTGCGATCCTTTGGGGTCACGAATGGTCTACAAAATCCATCCTCATTCATTCAGACAGCACGGCAGTAGTAGAAATCATCAATAAAGGCCGCTCTCGCTCCCCCGAAATCATGCAGTTCATGGCAGACTTACTTTAGTTTCTGCCCAACATCAGTTTCTCATTCAAGCCGCTCATATTTCCGGATCAAAAAACCGCATCGCTGACGCTCTTTCTCGTTTTTCCTTCCAGAAATTCAGACTCTTGGCCCCAGATGCAGAAGCACGTTCCACGCCGGTCCCTCCGTTTTCTTCAACCATATTCAACTGAGCCCTCCATTACCTGATCTCCACCGAGCTTCTCAAGATTTAATCCTCAGCAGCCTCGCTCCTCGCTCGCTTTCCGTATATCTGACCGGCTGGAACCGATTTAAATCTTTCCCATGCAACTTAACAATTCTTTAAGCTCCCATTCCAAAGACCTCACACCCGTCGAATTTGCTCTCGCTTTTTCTCTTTACAGAGACACCATTTCTCACCCAGCCACAGCCTGTACATCTATCATCCCTCTCCGCTCTCGCTTTTTCTACCGCCAACCGTCTGACCACCGCCGCCCCTCTTCCTCCCCTCATTCCGAAGTCCAGCGAACCATCTCCCTCCGCCAAAACCCTCACGCACAGGGGAACCGGGAAAAGAGGTCGCCCCATCCTGTACCAAGGAGGCAGGATGATCTGCAACAACTTCAACGACCTCGGCTGCTCAAGCTCCAGTTGCAGGTTGCTGCGCGCCTGCTCCTTCTGCGGCGGAGCCCACGCAAGGCACACCTGCCCCCATAACCCCACTTCCACAGCAGACTGACTAGGCCGCCATCTCTCCACTCCAGTACAGGTGAAAGCCCTCTCAAGCATCACCCAGACAGGGAATTTGTTAACTTTCTCATTAACGGCTTCACTCACGGTTTCCACCCGGGCATAGAAATTATTCCAGATTCCACCTACCAATGTCACAATCTTCAATCCGCTCTCTCAGGTCCCGACACAGTCGACTCTCTCCTCGCCGAAGAAGTTCAAAAAGGGTTCGTTATAGGCCCCTTTTCTAGGTCCCCTTTCCCTACTTTCCGCGTCAGCCCCATTGGCATCGCCACTCGCAAATATTCAGGTAAAAAAAAGGCTAATCATAGATATTTCAGCCCCTCAAGGCTCTCATGTTCCCAGCATCAATAGCATCATTCAGTTTCTTTGACAAACTAATAATAATAACAACAACAATAATACTAATACTAGTAATAATAATAATAAATAATAGTGATGATAAATACATAAATGTCACATATATATTATAATTATTATAAATGTATATATATGTTTAGTTATATATACATATATATATTTATGAAATAAAAACAGGGCAATGTATTTTAGTGCTCGATATTACCCATCAAATACCGTTCCCCTTGTTTTAAAGTGGGGGATCTGATGGGTAATATTGAGCATTAAAATGCATTACCCTGTTTATATATATATATATATATATATATATATATATATATATATATATATAATTATAATATGTGACATATATGTATTTATCATTACTTATTTTTATTATTATTGTTATTAGTATTATTACTATTTGTTTTCCGCAAAAACGTGAAAAAAGTGACAACTTTGCCGAAACATGTTTGAGCCTTCACGGTGTCCGTAGTTCCCAGCACGCGCGTATTTTGCCGCGTGGGCGGGGCTTCCTCTTATCCTCAATAAATATTTAAATCTGTTTTCCTCGCTAGTGACCTGAACAGGTGATCAACTCTAAACCAGTCGCACCTTTTCACTCTCCGTCTCTCTTGCGTCATTTAAGCACAGCCGTTGCCATGGCAACCTCCTGCGCTCCACAAGCCGAGCAGAGATTATGTTAAAAACACGACATCCAGTCCGATATCAAGTTTGCAGGCTTGATATTTATTGTGCATCATTAATGAGCCTCATGAACACAGCGGTGGTTGATTGGTTCATTTTAAACTCCTGGTCATGGAACCGAAAGGCAATTGGTCAAAACCTTATTGAAACAATAATCACTGAGATTATTATTGTTGTTGGCAGGGCCGTGCAGAGGCCACTAAAGGGGCAGGAGCTCAAAAAAACAAACAAAAAAAGGCCCATCTAACCGTATTTTAGGACAGAATATTAACAAACAGCTTTCAGAGTTTAATAAACAATGATAAATTACAAAAATGTGACATATTCAATCAAAGCTAAGGAACATCTCCATATAGAGCATAACACTATGAATATGTAAGATATTTTATTAGTAATTTCTTTCTGCAGGTTTATTTTGTTATAGGAAAGTTTTGCAATATTCAAATTTAGCAAGATATGTAAATCAGAGCTGGACCACCAGACATATTTAGTCTTTACATAATTACACTATTAAAATATAAACTAGGGCTCAATGCAACCTTTTAGTGACTGTAATCTATAACAGATCTGCCTGTTTGCTGCAGTGGAGATGAAGACGGTCCATTCAGGAAGCAGAGCTGCAGCAAACTTTAACTGGAACTGAAGAAAAAAGACAAAAGCAAATATTGAATTGTTAATATATTCAGTTTGGTTATTTTTTTTAAATTATATATATATATATATATATATGCACACACATATTTAAAATTTTGCCCCCCCAGAGGTAGTCCTGGCCCCCCCAACTTTAAAAGTGTAGCTCCGCCACTGAATGAGGAGTTTCTGCAGAGATGCTGCTTTAAAAAACCTGAAAACGAATCACGATTCACAGAGTACGGCAAGCTGGTCTTCCAGCAGGTCAACACCTGCTGGAAGTTGAACTAGTTGTGTGTTTAGCTCCGCCCCTTCCTCCATCATGCTGCACCACCATCTGATCAACTTCTCCCATCTGAACCATAAACAACTGAACTGTTAAACATGTAAATTTACGAAACAAGCCAAATCAAAAACAGAGGGGAGGACAGAGTTTCCACCCATCATAGCGGTGAAACATCACATCCCTACTCCAACGTCTTTCTGAGATTTAAAGAGCAGCAGCAAAAGCAAACGAGGTGGATTAGCAGAGCTGGCTAACAGCTGCTGGTGTCACCAGGGACATGTTACTGTGGAATATCGTCTCTCTGCTCGGATATCAAAATTAAATCATGACAAATGTTCCTGAATCAGCAGCGTTTCCATTGCTGACTGATTCCAGCTGCTTTTCCCTCAATCTAAAGGTTCCTGCAGAAACAGGAAGTTGGACCAACTTCATCACCGGAGCCGTCCTCTGGACTTCAGAACCGGGGGATTTGGATTCTGGTGTGTGATTGCTGCTGGTGAAAATGAAAAACCGTAGAACTGGGAGCAGATTGCAGCTGCTGTCCGTCATCCCTGAAGCTCGCTCTCTGACTGACCAATTTATCCACAGGGACGTCATCCCGTCCCACGCGTTCAGCGGCGCGGCGCCGAGCAGAGCAGAGGCAGCGTGAACGTCCTGACACACGTCACTGCTGTCAACATGACGGCGTCTGCTCCAGTCAGACCTGGAGAGGAGCTTTTAAAGCCCACAGCTTCCTGCAGCCTGTTATTACAACCCTGAGACATTTAAACTCGGCGCAGCAGCAAAAGGTCACAGATGATTTAAATCTATAGCCATAACAGTCATCTCTACGCTGAACCGCTGGTTGTTTACGTTCCAGGGAGGTTAAACGTTCTGCATCCGGTTACGTCCAAACGCTTCAGCAGTGAAGCAAACCGAGTCTCCAGTTCAGTTCATTCTTTTTGTTTTGAGTGATCAGATTCTGACCAATTCATCCATCAGAAGCTAAAACCAAAACCAATACTCTCTGGATCAACTGAACGATCCAGGATCAGCCTGCAGGAACATCTCCAGCTGAGGAGGGCACTCCAGAACCGGAACCGGAACGTTGTGGCTTCATTAAAGCACGGTGGTGGCAGCATCATGCCATGGAAAACATGGAAGGTTTTTCCCCAGCGGAGCAGAGAAGCTGGTCAGAGTCGTTAGAGGACTGGAGGTTGACCTTGGAGCAGCATGAAGACCCAAACCAAACAGCCAAACTACACAGGAACATTTAACTCAGGGGTGTCCAAGGTGAGGTCCAGGGGCCCTTTGTGGACCTTGAAATGATTTAATGTGGTCTCGGATTGCAGTTACAAGTTTGGCCCTCCAGAAGACGGAGCTGAGGAAAATGTATATCACCTTAAATGGAAACAACATGAAGTATTTATGATATACTAGTCATGTTTGAAACTCAGTTCTCACGGTTTTAGCTTTCATGCTAATATAATAGTAAGTGGCGCTACAAAATAACAAAAAGCTTAACATTTCCAACTCAAAAAATTTGGAAACTAAAATATATATTTTTTAAATCACCCAGAAATGAGTTTGCTTTTTTAATCAAGAACTTAGATCACTCAAAATGGTCTAGTCAAAGTCCAAAGCAACAGAATCTCGAGAACTGATTTTCTCAAATGTAACTGGGGGAAATGAAACGGCTATAAAAACTGATTGTTCAGGAGGTGATAAATACGTCACAGCGTCAGGAGCGGAAAACAAAACGTGAAACCAGCGGAAACGTTTCCCACCTCTCAGGAGAAAACAGCAACAGATTCTCCTTCATTCTGCGTTTCACATCGAGTCGAGGCTTTACGGCCCGAAACGATCCAGGAGAAATCGGTTTAAAGCTCCGGCATGCAGGCTGATGGCGAGCAAACGGCTTTTTCCGGAGATTCCCCGTGAGATCAGCCGACAGGAACTCAATTTAAATCCCGACTCCTGCTGTGAAAATTGCACTTCCAGATTTTCTGGATCTTCGGGGAGGAAGAGTTCCTCCGGATTCCGACGCTGCGTCGTTCATCATCTCACAGCGGATAATGGAAAACGTCCGGGCTAATGATGAATCCCAATTAGAGATTACAGAGGGCTGCAGCAAAGATGAGCAGCCGACGGTGGAGAGAAACGTGGTGGCAGGAAAAACTCTGCTGGAAATCAATTAGAAGATGATAAAAGCAGGAAATATGTGCCAGTGACATAAATCTTTACTTTAGAGGGAGTTTTGTTTCAGCCAAAGTCAACACTCTGATCCACCGCTCTGCCCCTCCCACCCCTGTTTCTAAACACAAAAGCCAACTCATTTCTATGTTGTCACTATGGATTAATGCATCAATGCAGCGTGGAGCGGAGATCCAGGCTGCTGCTCCGACCACCTTCGGATCATCTGCATTGTGTTCTGATGTTGCTAATCTTCTTCTTCACAATACTCCATAGATTCTCTCAACTGGATCACGTGTTGGTGTCTTTCAATACAAATTTAAAATAAAAAATCAGCATCTTTATAAACCTCGTCAGCAGCAGGAAACATGAAATTCTCCAAAATATAACTTCATAGTCCGGTGGATTCGGTTCGATTGGGGACTAAAACTGCAACATTTGCTACATTTTCAGCGGCGAGTAAAACAAAGCAAACCCTTTGAGCAAGCTGTTCCCCTCCTCCCCTGTGGGGGCGCTGCACCAAGAACCACTGAAGGAAATGACTCGAAAGACTCCGAAGACGAGGCTGAGCGCAAAATACTTCGTAACGAAATGAAAACAGAAATGGAGTGGCGTCAGATTTTAGCAGTTTGTTTGTTTTGGTTGTATTTACCCAGAATGCCCTGCGTTGTAGTCCACTTCCTGCTTTTGGAGCGGTCTCCAGTCCGCTTGGCGTTCACAAATGCATTCGAACCGCACCAGAGTTCACCGAGGTTTGTAGACGGACCAGTTTGTTTTACGCATTGAAATATTACCAAACAAACGGACCGGACTTTCTAAACAAACGGACCGGAGTTGGATTGAAGCAGACTGAACAGGACGGGCGTGACGTCGTCCTTCGTCTTTCTTCAGACTCTGGCATTTCCAATAAAAGTTTAATTTAATCTGAACAGGAAACCACTGAACAATGACCTGGTTCTGGTTCTCCTCAGCCCGGATGATGATCCAGTCCTTGCAAAGCTTCCACAAATTCCTGAGTGGATGTTTTTAGTGCATCTCTGTCAACCATACTTTTTCCTTCCACTCAACTTTCAACGAATCTGGATGTAGCTCTTAACGGCCAGGTTCTTCAGAACGACCTTCAGTGCCTGTTGCAGTGAAAACGTTTCCAGGTGTCCCGACTTGATCACCTGATTTGAACTTTTACACAATATTCCCATCTTCACAGAAGCTGGTCCTCCTGAAACCTTTTCCCCGTTTTTCTCACAGAAGAGAAAAAGCCTCTCTGAGCCAATGTTTGTGTTTCTTCCTGCCGTTTTCATCCTGTAACGATTTTGGACGGCTGCATTTTGAGTTTGTGTCGGCCTGCTGGTGTGTTTAATCCATGCATTATTCATATTAGTCATTTTCTGCTGGCAGAGACTCAGAGGGACGACGCTGTTATCCTGCTGCAGGAATGTTCTTCTGTTGAGTCGGATGTTCTTCACCCTGCTTGGCTTTCCACACATGAATATAGATTTGTTCAGGATTTATGTAATTTATTTATCCTCTGCATGTTTTTTTTAACTAATTCGACCCAGATTATTATTTCCAAAATTGTAAATATGCAACTAAAAGCTGCACTTTTTAAGCTTTTACGGCGTTTTGCCCAGACAAATGACCTTGATTAGGCAGGAAATTATGGTTTGTATGAAGGTTAAAAGGAAAGAAAGGGTTTTTAACGAGCTCGTTTTTCTGTCTGTAGGAGGCGGACCAGCACTTCAAGTGCCAAAAACCAGCCTGTTGCAATATTTCATTTATTCTGGGAAAATCAAGACAACCGGCTGCAGAGAGCTGAAAACAAAAACACAAAATCCGTCTCTGCTTTCCATCAGGAGGAACAGATTTACATAAATCTGCACGACAGAGATGCACTTTACACAATCAATCAATCAATCAACAGGAATTTGGCATCTTTTCTTGCAGAGACGGCGCTTCTTGTTTTTTAAATCACTCGCACACAATGAGCTGCACATTCTTTTCAAACGTGACTTCAGGCTTCATTAGCACTTCAGTAACTGATCCAGGGCAGGAGAGGAGGAGGAGGAGGAGGAGGAGGAGGAGGAGGGAGCAGAAGACGGAGACGCGGGGGAAGAAGATAAAAGGAAGATAAGAACTTGTGCAACAGAAACTGGTTGATCAGAAAGAGGAGAGAGAGAGGATGGAGAGGAGGACGGAGAGGAGGACGGAAAGGAGGATGGAGAGGAGGACGGAGAGGAGGACGGAAAGGAGGATGGAGAGGAGGACGGAAAGGAGGACGGAGAGGAGGATGGAGAGGAGGACGGAAAGGAGGATGGAGGAGGACGGAAAGGAGGACGGAGAGGAGGACGGAGAGGAGGACGGAAAGGAGGATGGAGAGGAGGACGGAGAGGAGGACGGAAAGGAGGATGGAGAGGAGGACGGAAAGGAGGACGGAGAGGAGGATGGAGAGGAGGACGGAAAGGAGGACGGAGAGGAGGACGGAGAGGAGGACGGAGAGGAGGACGGAAAGGAGGATGGAGAGGAGGATGGAGAGGAGGACGGAAAGGAGGACGGAGAGGAGGATGGAGAGGAGGACGGAAAGGAGGACGGAGAGGAGGATGGAGGAGGACGGAAAGGAGGACGGAGAGGAGGACGGAGAGGAGGATGGAGAGGAGGACGGAAAGGAGGACGGAGAGGAGGACGGAGAGGAGGATGGAGGAGGACGGAGAGGAGGATGGAGGAGGACGGAAAGGAGGACGGAAAGGAGGACGGAGAGGAGGACGGAGAGGAGGACGGAAAGGAGGACGGAGAGGAGGACGGAGAGGAGGACGGAAAGGAGGACGGAGAGGAGGACGGAAAGGAGGACGGAGAGGAGGATGGAGAGGAGGACGGAAAGGAGGACGGAGAGGAGGACGGAGAGGAGGACGGAGAGGAGGACGGAAAGGAGGATGGAGAGGAGGATGGAGAGGAGGACGGAAAGGAGGACGGAGAGGAGGATGGAGAGGAGGACGGAAAGGAGGACGGAGAGGAGGATGGAGGAGGACGGAAAGGAGGACGGAGAGGAGGACGGAGAGGAGGATGGAGAGGAGGACGGAAAGGAGGACGGAGAGGAGGACGGAGAGGAGGATGGAGGAGGACGGAAAGGAGGACGGAAAGGAGGACGGAGAGGAGGACGGAGAGGAGGATGGAGAGGAGGACGGAAAGGAGGACGGAGAGGAGGACGGAGAGGAGGACGGAGAGGAGGACGGAGAGGAGGATGGAGGAGGACGGAAAGGAGGACGGAGAGGAGGACGGAGAGGAGGACGGAGAGGAGGACGGAAAGGAGGATGGAGAGGAGGACGGAGAGGAGGACGGAGAGGAGGATGGAGAGGAGGAGGAGGGAGAGGAGGACGGAGGAGGAAGGAGGACGGAGAGGAGGACGGAAAGGAGGACGGAGAGGAGGACGGAGAGGAGGACGGAGAGGAGGACGGAAAGGAGGATGGAGAGGAGGATGGAGAGGAGGACGGAAAGGAGGACGGAGAGGAGGATGGAGGAGGACGGAAAGGAGGACGGAGAGGAGGACGGAAAGGAGGACGGAGAGGAGGACGGAGAGGAGGACGGAGAGGAGGATGGAGGAGGACGGAAAGGAGGACGGAGAGGAGGACGGAGAGGAGGACGGAGAGGAGGACGGAAAGGAGGACGGAGAGGAGGACGGAGAGGAGGACGGAAAGGAGGATGGAGAGGAGGACGGAAAGGAGGACGGAGAGGAGGATGGAGAGGAGGACGGAAAGGAGGACGGAGAGGAGGACGGAGAGGAGGACGGAGAGGAGGACGGAAAGGAGGACGGAGAGGAGGATGGAGAGGAGGACGGAAAGGAGGACGGAGAGGAGGATGGAGAGGAGGACGGAAAGGAGGACGGAGAGGAGGATGGAGGAGGACGGAAAGGAGGACGGAGAGGAGGACGGAGAGGAGGATGGAGAGGAGGACGGAAAGGAGGACGGAGAGGAGGACGGAGAGGAGGATGGAGGAGGACGGAAAGGAGGACGGAAAGGAGGACGGAGAGGAGGACGGAGAGGAGGATGGAGAGGAGGACGGAAAGGAGGACGGAGAGCAGGACAGAGAGGAGGATGGAGAGGAGGATGGAAAGGAGGACGGAGAGGAGGACGGAAAGGAGGACGGAGAGGAGGATGGAGGAGGACGGAAAGGAGGACGGAGAGGAGGACGGAAAGGAGGACGGAGAGGAGGACGGAGAGGAGGAGGAGAGGAGGACGGAGAGGAGGACGGAGAGGAGGACGGAAAGGAGGACGGAGAGGAGGACGGAGAGGAGGATGGAGAGGAGGACGGAGAGGAGGACGGAGAGGAGGATGGAGAGGAGGACGGAAAGGAGGATGGAGAGGAGGATGGAGAGGAGGACGGAAAGGAGGACGGAGAGGAGGATGGAGAGGAGGACGGAGAGGAGGATGGAGAGGAGGACGGAAAGGAGGACGGAGAGGAGGATGGAGAGGAGGACGGAAAGGAGGATGGAGGGAGGACGGAAAGGAGGACGGAGAGGAGGATGGAGGAGGACGGAAAGAAGGACGGAGAGGAGGACGGAAAGAAGGACGGAGAGGAGGACGGAAAGGAGGACGGAGAGGAGGATGGAGAGGAGGACGGAAAGGAGGACGGAAAGGAGGATGGAGAGGAGAATGGAGAGGAGGACGGAAAGGAGGACGGAGAGGAGGACGGAAAGGAGGACGGAAAGGAGGACGGAGAGGAGGACGGAGAGGAGGATGGAGAGGAGGACGGAGAGGAGGATGGAGGAGGACGGAAAGGAGGACGGAAAGGAGACGGAGAGGAGACGGAGAGGAGGATGGAAAGGAGAGACGGAAAGGAGAGAC
>NC_088847.1:26607462-26661465 GCF_904066995.2 Poecilia reticulata | reverse complement strand
AGATGATGAAGGAAGTGAGGTGGTGAAGGAGTGAGGTGGGTGAAGGAGTGAGGTGGTGAAGGAGTGAGATGATGAAGGAGTAGATGATGAAGGAGTGGGTGGTGAAGGAGTGAGGGGGATGAGGAGTGAGGTGGTGAAGGAGGTGTAGATGGATGAAGGAGTGAGATGATGAAGGAGTTAGGTGGTGAAGGAGTGAGGTGGTGAAGGAGTGAGGTGATGAAAGGAGTGAGAATGATGAAGGAGTTGGAGGTGGTGGAAGGAGTGAGGTGGATGAAGGAGTGAGATGATGAAGGAGTGAGGTGGTGAAGGAGTGAGATGATGAAGGAGTTGAGTGGTGAAAGGAGTGGAGATGAGAATGAAAGGAGTGAGGTGGTGAAGGAGTGAGGTGGTGAAGGAGTGAGATGATGAAGGAGTGAAGGTGAGTGAAGGAGTGAGGTGGTGAAGGAGTGAGGGTGATGAAGGGAGTGAGATGATGAAGGAGTTGAAGGTGGTGAAGAGGAGGTGAAGAGTGGGAAGTGAATGATGAAGGATGAGGTGGATGAAGGAGTGAGAATGGAATGAAGGAGTGAGGTGGTGAAGGAGTGAGAGGTGGTGAAGGAGTGGAGGTGTTGGTGAAGGAGTTGAAGATGATGAAGGAAGTGAGGGTGGTGAAGGAGTGAGGTGGTGAAGGAGTGAGGTGTGAAGGAGTGAGGTGGGAAGGAGTGAGGTGGTGGAAGGAGTGAGGTGGTGAAGGAGTGAGTGGTGAAGGAGTGAGGTGGATGAAGGAGTGAGGTGTGAAGGAGTGAGGTGGTGAAGGAGTGAGATGGATGAAGGAGTGAGGTGGTGAAGGAGTGAGGTGGATGAAGGAGTAGGGGTGAAGGAGTGAGTGGTGAAGGAGTGAGGTGGTGAAGGAGTGAGGTGGTGAAGGAGGTGAGGTGGTGAAGGAGTGAGGATGATGAAGGAGTGAGGGTGGTGAAGGAGTGAGAAGGGTGGGGTGAAGGAGTGAGTGTGAAGGAGTGAGATGATGAAGGAGTGAGGTGGTGAAGGAGTGAGGTGATGAAGGAGTGAGGTGGTGAAGGAGTGAGGTGGTGAAGGAGTGAGATGATGAAGGAGTTAGGTGGTGAAGGAGTTAGGTGGTGAAGGAGTGAGGTGTGAAGGAGTGAGGTGATGAAGGAGTGAGGTGGTGAAGGAGTGAGGTGGTGAAGGAGTGAGATGATGGAGTGAGGTGGTGAAGGAGTGAGGTGGTGAAGGAGTGAGGTGGTGAAGGAGTGAGATGATGAAGGAGTGAGGTGGTGAAGGAGTGAGGTGGTGAAGGAGTGAGGTGGTGAAGGAGTGAGGTGATGAAGGAGTGAGGTGGTGAAGGAGTGAGGTGTGAAGGAGTGAGATGATGGAGTGAGGTGGTGAAGGAGTGAGGTGGTGAAGGAGTGAAGTGGTGAAGGAGTGAGGTGGTGAAGGAGTGATGTGGTGAAGGAGTGAGGTGGTGAAGGAGTGAGATGATGAAGGAGTGAGGTGGTGAAGGAGTGAGGTGATGAAGGAGTGAGATGATGAAGGAGTGATGTGGTGAAGGAGTGAGGTGGTGAAGGAGTGAGATGATGAAGGAATGAGGTGGTGAAGGAGTGAGGTGGTGAAGGAGTGAGGTGGTGAAGGAGTGAGATGATGAAGGAGTGAGATGATGAAGGAGTGAGGTGGTGAAGGAGTGAGATGATGAAGGAGTTAGGTGGTGAAGGAGTGAGGTGGTGAAGGAGTGAGGTGATGAAGGAGTGAGATGATGAAGGAGTTAGGTGGTGAAGGAGTGAGGTGGTGAAGGAGTGAGGTGGTGAAGGAGTGAGGTGGTGAAGGAGTGAGATGATGAAGGAGTGAGGTGGTGAAGGAGTGAGATGATGAAGGAGTGAGATGATGAAGGAGTGAGGTGGTGAAGGAGTGAGGTGATGAAGGAGTGAGGTGGTGAAGGAGTGAGGTGATGAAGGAGTGAGATGATGAAGGAGTTAGGTGGTGAAGGAGTGAGGTGGTGAAGGAGTGAGGTGATGAAGGAGTGAGATGATGAAGGAGTTAGGTGGTGAAGGAGTGAGGTGGTGAAGGAGTGAGGTGGTGAAGGAGTGAGATGATGAAGGAGTGAGGTGGTGAAGGAGTGAGGTGGTGAAGGAGTGAGGTGGTGAAGGAGTGAGATGATGAAGGAGTGAGGTGGTGAAGGAGTGAGATGATGAAGGAGTGAGATGATGAAGGAGTGAGGTGATGAAGGAGTGAGGTGGTGAAGGAGTGAGGTGGTGAAGGAGTGAGGTGGTGAAGGAGTGAGATGATGGAGTGAGGTGGTGAAGGAGTGAGGTGGTGAAGGAGTGAAGTGGTGAAGGAGTGAGGTGGTGAAGGAGTGATGTGGTGAAGGAGTGAGGTGGTGAAGGAGTGAGATGATGAAGGAGTGAGGTGGTGAAGGAGTGAGGTGATGAAGGAGTGAGATGATGAAGGAGTGATGTGGTGAAGGAGTGAGGTGGTGAAGGAGTGAGATGATGAAGGAATGAGGTGGTGAAGGAGTGAGGTGGTGAAGGAGTGAGGTGATGAAGGAGTGAGATGATGAAGGAGTTAGGTGGTGAAGGAGTGAGGTGGTGAAGGAGTGAGGTGATGAAGGAGTGAGGTGGTGAAGGAGTGAGGTGGTGAAGGAGTGAGATGATGAAGGAGTTAGGTGGTGAAGGAGTGAGGTGGTGAAGGAGTGAGGTGATGAAGGAGTGAGGTGGTGAAGGAGTGAGGGTGAAGGAGTGAAGGTGGTGAAGGAGTGAGGTGGTGAAGGAGTGATGTGGTGAAGGAGTGAGGTGGTGAAGGAGTGAGATGATGAAGGAGTGAGGTGGTGAAGGAGTGAGGTGATGAAGGAGTGAGATGATGAAGGAGTGATGTGGTGAAGGAGTGAGGTGGTGAAGGAGTGAGATGATGAAGGATGAGGTGGTGAAGGAGTGAGGTGGTGAAGGAGTGAGGTGGTGAAGGAGTGAGGTGATGAAGGAGTGAGGTGGTGAAGGAGTGAGATGATGAAGGAGTGAGGTGGTGAAGGAGTGAGGTGGTGAAGGAGTGAGGTGATGAAGGAGTGAGATGATGAAGGAGTTAGGTGGTGAAGGAGTGAGGTGGTGAAGGAGTGAGGTGGTGAAGGAGTGAGGTGGTGAAGGAGTGAGGTGGTGAAGGAGTGAGATGATGAAGGAGTGAGGTGGTGAAGGAGTGAGATGATGAAGGAGTGAGATGATGAAGGAGTGAGGTGGTGAAGGAGTGAGGTGGTGAAGGAGTGAGGTGATGAAGGAGTGAGATGATGAAGGAGTTAGGTGGTGAAGGAGTGAGGTGGTGAAGGAGTGAGGTGATGAAGGAGTGAGATGATGAAGGAGTTAGGTGGTGAAGGAGTGAGGTGGTGAAGGAGTGAGGTGGTGAAGGAGTGAGATGATGAAGGAGTGAGGTGGTGAAGGAGTGAGGTGGTGAAGGAGTGAGATGATGAAGGAGTTAGGTGGTGAAGGAGTGAGTGGTGAAGGAGTGAGTGTGAAGGAGTGAATGGTGAAGGAGTGAGATGATGAAGGAGTGAGGTGGTGAAGGAGTGAGGTGATGAAGGAGTGAGATGATGAAGGAGTGATGTGGTGAAGGAGTGAGGTGGTGAAGGAGTGAGATGATGAAGGAATGAGGTGGTGAAGGAGTGAGGTGGTGAAGGAGTGAGGTGGTGAAGGAGTGAGATGATGAAGGAGTGAGGTGGTGAAGGAGTGAGGTGGTGAAGGAGTGAGGTGGTGAAGGAGTGAGGTGATGAAAGAGTGAGGTGGTGAAGGAGTGAGGTGGTGAAGGAGTGAGATGATGAAGGAGTGAGGTGGTGAAGGAGTGAGGTGGTGAAGGAGTGAGATGATGAAGGAGTGAGGTGGTGAAGGAGTGAGATGATGAAGGAATGAGGTGGTGAAGGAGTGAGGTGGTGAAGGAGTGAGGTGGTGAAGGAGTGAGATGATGAAGGAGTGAGGTGGTGAAGGAGTGAGATGATGAAGGAGTTAGGTGGTGAAGGAGTGAGGTGGTGAAGGAGTGAGGTGATGAAGGAGTGAGATGATGAAGGAGTTAGGTGGTGAAGGAGTGAGGTGGTGAAGGAGTGAGGTGATGAAGGAGTTAGGTGGTGAAGGAGTGAGGTGGTGAAGGAGTGAGATGATGAAGGAGTGAGGTGGTGAAGGAGTGAGGTGGTGAAGGAGTGAGGTGGTGAAGGAGTGAGATGATGAAGGAGTGAGGTGGTGAAGGAGTGAGATGATGAAGGAGTGAGATGATGAAGAGTGAGTGATGAAGGAGTGAGGTGTGAAGGAGTGAGGTGATGAAGGAGTGAGATGATGAAGGAGTGAGGTGATGAAGGAGTGAGGTGGTGAAGGAGTGAGGTGATGAAGGAGTGAGATGATGAAGGAGTGAGGTGGTGAAGGAGTGAGGTGATGAAGGAGTGAGATGATGAAGGAGTGATGTGGTGAAGGAGTGAGATGATGAAGGAGTGAGGTGGTGAAGGAGTGAGGTGGTGAAGGAGTGAGGTGATGAAGGAGTGAGATGATGAAGGAGTTAGGTGGTGAAGGAGTGAGGTGGTGAAGGAGTGAGGTGATGAAGGAGTGAGATGATGAAGGAGTTAGGTGGTGAAGGAGTGAGGTGGTGAAGGAGTGAGGTGGTGAAGGAGTGAGATGATGAAGGAGTGAGGTGGTGAAGGAGTGAGGTGGTGAAGGAGTGAGATGATGAAGGAGTTAGGTGGTGAAGGAGTGAAGTGGTGAAGGAGTGAAGTGGTGAAGGAGTGAAGTGGTGAAGGAGTGAGATGATGAAGGAGTGAGGTGGTGAAGGAGTGAGGTGATGAAGGAGTGAGATGATGAAGGAGTGATGTGGTGAAGGAGTGAGGTGGTGAAGGAGTGAGATGATGAAGGAATGAGGTGGTGAAGGAGTGAGGTGGTGAAGGAGTGAGGTGGTGAAGGAGTGAGATGATGAAGGAGTGAGGTGGTGAAGGAGTGAGGTGGTGAAGGAGTGAGGTGGTGAAGGAGTGAGGTGATGAAAGAGTGAGGTGGTGAAGGAGTGAGGTGGTGAAGGAGTGAGATGATGAAGGAGTGAGGTGGTGAAGGAGTGAGGTGGTGAAGGAGTGAGATGATGAAGGAGTGAGGTGGTGAAGGAGTGAGATGATGAAGGAATGAGGTGGTGAAGGAGTGAGGTGGTGAAGGAGTGAGGTGGTGAAGGAGTGAGATGATGAAGGAGTGAGGTGGTGAAGGAGTGAGATGATGAAGGAGTTAGGTGGTGAAGGAGTGAGGTGGTGAAGGAGTGAGGTGATGAAGGAGTGAGATGATGAAGGAGTTAGGTGGTGAAGGAGTGAGGTGGTGAAGGAGTGAGGTGATGAAGGAGTGAGGTGGTGAAGGAGTGAGGTGATGAAGGAGTGAGATGATGAAGGAGTTAGGTGGTGAAGGAGTGAGGTGGTGAAGGAGTGAGGTGATGAAGGAGTGAGATGATGAAGGAGTTAGGTGGTGAAGGAGTGAGGTGGTGAAGGAGTGAGATGATGAAGGAGTGAGGTGGTGAAGGAGTGAGGTGGTGAAGGAGTGAGGTGGTGAAGGAGTGAGATGATGAAGGAGTGAGGTGGTGAAGGAGTGAGATGATGAAGGAGTGAGATGATGAAGGAGTGAGGTGATGAAGGAGTGAGGTGGTGAAGGAGTGAGGTGATGAAGGAGTGAGATGATGAAGGAGTGAGGTGGTGAAGGAGTGAGGTGATGAAGGAGTGAGATGATGAAGGAGTGATGTGGTGAAGGAGTGAGATGATGAAGGAGTGAGGTGGTGAAGGAGTAAGGTGGTGAAGGAGTGAGGTGGTGAAGGAGTGAGATGATGAAGGAGTGAGGTGGTGAAGGAGTGAGGTGGTGAAGGAGTGAGGTGGTGAAGGAGTGAGATGATGAAGGAGTTAGGTGGTGAAGGAGTGAGGTGGTGAAGGAGTGAGATGATGAAGGAGTGAGGTGGTGAAGGAGTGAGATGGTGAAGGAGTGAGGTGGTGAAGGAGTGAGATGATGAAGGAGTGAGGTGGTGAAGGAGTGAGGTGGTGAAGGAGTGAGGTGGTGAAGGAGTGAGGTGGTGAAGGAGTGAGGTGGTGAAGGAGTGAGGTGGTGAAGGAGTGAGGTGGTGAAGGAGTGAGGTGGTGAAGGAGTGAGGTGGTGAAGGAGTGAGGTGGTGAAGGAGTGAGGTGGTGAAGGAGTGAGGTGATGAAGGAGTGAGGTGATGAAGGAGGGTGAAGGAGTGAGGTGGTGAAGGAGTGAGGTGGTGAAGGAGTGAGGTGATGAAGGAGTGAGGTGGTGAAGGAGAGAGGTGATGAAGGAGTGAGGTGGTGAAGGAGTGAGGTGGTGAAGGAGTGAGGTGATGAAAGAGTGAGGTGGTGAAGGAGTGGGGTGGTGAAGGAGTGAGGTGATGAAGGAGTGAGGTGGTGAAGGAGTGAGGTGGTGAAGGAGTGAGGTGGTGAAGGAGTGAGGTGGTGAAGGAGTGAGGTGGTGAAGGAGTGAGGTGGTGAAGGAGTGAGGTGGTGAAGGAGTGAGGTGGTGAAGGAGTGAGGTGGTGAAGGAGTGAGGTGGTGAAGGAGTGAGGTGGTGAATGAGTGAGGTGGTGAAGGAGTGAGGTGATGAAGGAGTGAGGTGGTGAAGGAGTGAGGTGATGAAGGAGTGAGGTGATGAAGGAGTGAGGTGGTGAAGGAGTGAGGTGATGAAGGAGTGAGGTGGTGAAGGAGTGAGGTGGTGAAGGAGTGAGGTGGTGAAGGAGTGAGGTGATGAAGGAGTGAGGTGGTGAAGGAGTGAGGTGGTGAAGGAGTGAGGTGGTGAAGGAGTGAGGTGATGAAGGAGTGAGGTGGTGAAGGAGTGAGGTGGTGAAGGAGTGAGGTGATGAAGGAGTGAGGTGGTGAAGGAGTGAGGTGGTGAAGGAGTGAGGTGGTGAAGGAGTGAGGTGGTGAAGGAGTGAGGTGGTGAAGGAGTGAGGTGGTGAAGGAGTGAGGTGATGAAGGAGTGAGGTGGTGAAGGAGTGAGGTGGTGAAGGAGTGAGGTGGTGAAGGAGTGAGGTGATGAAGGAGTGAGGTGATGAAGGAGTGAGGTGGTGAAGGAGTGAGGTGATGAAGGAGTGAGGTGATGAAGGAGTGAGGTGGTGAAGGAGTGAGGTGATGAAGGAGTGAGGTGGTGAAGGAGTGAGGTGGTGAAGGAGTGAGGTGGTGCTCATGTGAAGTTAACTCTAAACTCTCAGCTGTTTTGGTAAAAGTTCAACCAGGAAAGTCCAGTTTCTGTCTGACCTCCTCTTGGCCACAGCTATAGCGCCCCCTATAGCCACAGCTGTAGCGCCCCCTGCTGCTAAAGATCTTCTCATCAAATCACCTGAGTCATTTTAATATCTAACTTTTTCTGATTGTAGCTCATTAAATTATTCTGATGTCTTTTAAATCCAAAAAGTGTTCATTTTTCTATGAAAACATTATAAAAACATTATGATTAATAGACATAAAACATTTAAATTATGACGTATATTGTTTGTATTTAGCAGATACAATTTGTTTGTTTATTTTTTATGTAGAAAATGTGGCTTCCTGCCCAGGGCGGCACGACGAGCCAAAAACAGAGCGACTTCCTGCTCAGTCAGTGGGAGGCGGCGCCCCCTGGTGGTGTGAACTCCGTATGGAGAGCGGCAGGCAAATTCAATGGGACCAAAACAACTTTCTGGTCCTTCTGATTGGACTAATAATTTAATCTTTTTCTATAATACTCCAGTTTAAATTGTTCACTAATTTATTTTTTTCAAATAATAAACCAAAATACAAACAGAGTTCAGTTAAAACTCAGTCAGACTCTGTTGGTCCAGTTTGGTGATTTTACTGATTCATCACCAACAGAAACTTGATGAGGTGAGATTTTACTACCACTCAACAACAGTCAGTGGGAGACGGCGCCCCCTGGTGGTGTGAACTCCACCAGGGGGCCACAGCGCCCCCTGGTGGTGTGAACTCCACCAGGGGGCCACAGCGCCCCCTGTGGTTCAGCCTGGCTGCTCCAGTGACCTGAACTTTAAAGGTTTTTAATACTTTATATTTTTTACCTCTGCTGCTGCAGCGGCTCGTAAACCAACATCAGTGGTTTCCTGTCTGTCTCTCAACATTGTGGAAAATGTTTGACCCACTTTTCTTCAATGTCAAGGTCTGAACTTTGACTAGACCATTAAATCCCTGTGATTCTTTCCTCTTTTAGCCACTTTGTTGTGGGTTTCCTGCTGTGTTTGGGATTTTTGTCCTGCTGATGACCCAGTTTCATAATTATTGTTATGATTTAACCAGGAAAACCTGTTCAGACTCAAAGTCTCATTTCTTTATCAGAGTTCTGAACAAAAACAACCTTAAAATGTATAATCTGGGATCAACCAGTGGATGTTGCCGCTGGCGGAAACGACAAAGAGGATGACAGGAAGCAGTTGTAGTTGAAACTGCATGTTTTTAATGCCTTACTTTGTAAACCAACTTATTCACATGTGACTTTAATGTCTTAATTAACTGAAACATCAAATTGACAACATTGTGTTTTGCTGATGTTTATCGGAACAATAACCAGGTTTAGCACACATTAGTCATGGAAAGGCTGCTAATGATGCTCATCAGTTCATCGTTAGCGTTTCAGCAGCAGCTTGTTTCCAAGTTAGTCTGGATTTTTACCACAGCTGGACTGATTCTTGTCAAGTTTCCAAAGAAACTTTTGGTTTTTCCGCTGGTGGAGGCGCAGAAACCTCCTGCTGTGTCTGGTGAGATAATCTGGTTCCAGATAATCTGCTGGCACCAGATTATCCACTGCAGACTGTAATGAACTCGTTCTTTCTGCGTTTGGACAGAGAAACTTGCAGCCCGCTTTTTCCCACGTTTGGGATTGCAGATGATCGTTTTGCTGCTGCAGAGTTTTAAAAATGCTGCTTCTGCTGCACCAACGGCTCTTAAATATTAAGATTTTTTTCCAGGAAGTTGTTTAAACCTCAGAAACCAACTGAAACCAACTCAGAGTCAGACTGTGGAGGAAACAGAAAAACATTGTTTTTGTTGTTTTCCTTTGGCTGAATGACGTTGTGTTGATTTATCGCCATAAAGTGATCAGATTTTCACCGTTTGGTCTTGTAAGAGCCATATGAATAAAATGAATGATTATTGAGGTGACGGGAGCGCATGCCTTTGACACGTGGGTGGTGGGCAGTGGCGCAACTACACATTATTCAGGTGGATGCGAAAACATAGATCGGCGCCCCCCACCCCCGACCGAGGGAAGGAACGTCAGGGTGAAGGAGCGACGCTCACTCAGCCCCCCCTCCTTCATCACCTCACTCCTTCACCACCTCACTCCTTCATCACCTCACTCCTTCATTACCTCACTCCTTCACCACCTCACTCCTTCATCACCTCACTCCTTCATTACCTCACTCCTTCATCACCTCACTCCTTCATTACCTCACTCCTTCACCACCTCACTCCTTCATCACCTCACTCCTTCATTACCTCACTCCTTCACCACCTCACTCCTTCACCACCTCACTCCTTCATCACCTCACTCCTTCACCACCTCACTCCTTCATTACCTCACTCCTTCACCACCTCACTCCTTCATCACCTCACTCCTTCATTACCTCACTCCTTCATCACCTCACTCCTTCATTACCTCACTCCTTCACATCACTCCTTCATCACCTCACTCCTTCATTACCTCACTCCTTCCACCACCTCACTCCCTTCACCACCTCACTCCTTCATCACTCACTCCTTTCAACCACCTCACTCCTTCATCACCTCACTCCTTCATACCTCACTCCTTCATCACCTCACTCCTTCATTACCTCACTCCTTCACCACCTCACTCCTTCATCACCTCACTCCTTCATTACCTCACTCCTTCACCACCTCACTCCTTCATCACCTCACTCCTTCATTACCTCACTCCTTCATCACCTCACTCCTTCCCCACCTCACTCCTTCATCACCTCACTCCTTCATCACCTCACTCCTTCATCACCTCACTCCTTCATCACCTCACTCCTTCACCACCTCACTCCTTCATCACCTCACTCCTTCATCACCTCACTCCTTCATCACCTCACTCCTTCACCACCTCACTCCTTCATCACCTCACTCCTTCATCACCTCCCTCCTTCATCACCTCACTCCTTCACCACCTCACTCCTTCACCACCTCACTCCTTCATCACCTCAAGTGTACGGGAAAACGTCATCGGCGCGCCGCCCCCTCCAGACGGGGTTTTGGCGCCCCCTCTGGTGCTGCGCCCCTATGCGTTGCATACCCTGCATACCCACTTTTTGCGCCACTGGTGGTGGGTGTGTCGAGGTGGGCGTGGCTGTCACTGAAGGTATGAATGGGAGCCATACTGGCTGCTGGCTTATTATGTTTGAGGAAGTGGGGGCACCGGGTGGTCATAATTTCTGTTGACCGTGTTTTAATGCCGTTTATTGTTGGCACTATTGGATGGTTTGGCCTGGTCAGTCAGTGTAAGATCTGAAGTAA
Source organism: Poecilia reticulata (assembly GCF_904066995.2). Classification (NCBI taxonomy): domain Eukaryota; kingdom Metazoa; phylum Chordata; class Actinopteri; order Cyprinodontiformes; family Poeciliidae; genus Poecilia; species Poecilia reticulata. The sequence continues at coordinate 26,650,988 of NC_088847.1, read as the reverse complement.
GACAATCAAAGTGAAATAAATAGTTGATTGCAACAACAAAGAAGCGGCTTGGACTTATTTGAAGCACGCGTCGGACAGTTTATAATTCCCCGAGTTATCCCAGTGCGGCCCTCAAACATCTTTAGCTTTGCCGCACAGTTTGGTCTCATGCTGTTGTTTCGGTCGTCAGTAAATAAAACCTGCAGCTGAAGCGTCTCTTCACCCTGAGCGGCTTCAGGATTTTTTTTTTTTTTTTCCGACCACAGGTTGAGGTGTTGAACCCTGACAGAAAGCATGTGACCTTCACTTCCTGCTGCCTACACGCCAACACAGGCAGAAACGTCTCCATCTGTTTATAAAATACATGTTTTTATTGTTTAACAGGAGAAAAAAGTCAATCAATGTAAAATAAAAGTTCTGCTTTTGGTGTTTCATTTAAAATCTTTTTCACTTTTAAGTTTTTTTAAAAGGTCATTGAATGCAGCACAAACTTGTTCAGATGAAACTTTTATTTTCTAGTTTTTAAGGCTTGGTCTGGTGGGTTTTCTGTTGCTTTGTAGAAAACTGAGGCGCCGTGGCGCTGGAGGAAACCAGTGGAGGAAGTGGGAGGTTTCTGGTCTCTGAAGCAGCTCACCATTCTGAACTCGGTTTTACTGTAAGTCAAGATGGAAATGGTTTTTCTGCGCCTGCTGTGTGAGTAAAACATGTTTTCAACGTCTGGATTATAGTTTTTATTGATAAAACAGCTTAAATTAACGGATTTGTTGAACTGATTAGACAGGAAGTTGATGGTCAAAATGTATAAAATGACTTAATTAAAATGTTTCTGTTGTCTGATAAAACTAAACTCGTTGTTTCTCTGTAGTTCTGACCTCTTTGCTGTGCAGCTCGACACATCAAGGTCAGTAAACTTTACAGAAAATTTACTTCCTGGTTGCTACGGTGACACGAAGCATCAGGAGAACGTCCTCTCAGACTGCATGTGGGTTAAAATCACATCGCATTAGTGGTTCTTTATTCATGGCAGTGATGTGAACTAAAAGTTTTCTGCCTGATTAGGATGAAGTTTAATTTGCTTTCTTATTTCTAAAAGTTGCCTTTGTGTCACTTCTGCTCTGAAACGGACCTGAAACCAGGACAATAAAACAGGATGAGAGTCCTGGTGAGGTCACAGCGGCGCCGCTGCGAGCCTCCACTCAGAGAAAATGTCAGCTTCACAGTCCGATCATATTTCAAGGGGCAGGATTAAACTCGTTTGGTGTGATGTGTAACCAGCTGGTATCAATAGAAACCAGCTGGTTGTCTTCAGGCCTGAGGATGCTGCTCTGAGAAAGACTCTCTGGATTTACCTTTAATCTGGGAGATTATGGCTGAAATGTCCCCAAAATGAGAGGATCTGTCATTCGCTGGAGGTCTGAGGGGAGTCGCTGCTCTGGAGCAGACTGATCCCGTCCTCCTCCCTGTGGGAAGAGTTCGAGCCAGTCCTGCTAGCAGGTCTGGTTGGGAACTCAGAGACCGGTCATCTCGATCTGGTCTGGGAACGGCAGACCACCCATCTGCACCGGTTACCTGTGTGAACCGACCTCAGAGCAGCTACTGACCCTTTGCTACTACGTGACAGGAAGAGACAGGAAGTGACTGTGACTGTTTCCCAAGTCGTTGTGACTTGTACTTGTTGAAGCTAAGCTAACATGTCAGTGGAACCTGGTTGGGTCTCAGACAGCGGTGTTTACTAGAGTTCTAACTAGTTATCTTAACCAGTGACGTGTTTGTTGACTTGATCATAATCAACTTCAACTGAATTTATACCACTAAGAAGAAGCCGCATGCCCCTTTACACCAGAGCGTACAAAAGTCTGGACACGTTTCGTACATGCTAGGCTACATGATGGTGGGCGTTTCCTGCACAGCTGCTAATGATTAGCTGGGTACCTTCTCCATGACGCAATACTGACTGCCTCTTCCTAATCTCTCCTATTTATGAACTATATGAATGTTAATGTTCTCACCTTATAAAAGTGTTTGCTCGAAACACAGAGGGCGGTCCGTTCTTGTCGGCAGTATCGTCATATCTTTCCTCATCAAAAGGTTTACGATAAAATGACAAGTCTGGTTTGCATCCTTGTCTGTTCGTTCGGCATCTTATGAGCATTTTTAAGGTGATTTAAACTAAATAAAAGTGATCTTAGACTATAAAACACAGGGATGATGGAGAGGACCCTTTACAAACGGTTAATAGTCCATAATCCAGAAGCAATAAACTCCTGACAGAACCGTCAGACGGGAGTCCTGAAGTTCGGCTGTAAGCATTGATCAGAGTTTCCCTTCCTTCCTTTGCAGCTCGTCTTGTTGTGGATTTCAGCTCCTCTCAGCTTTTTGAAGGAACCCGGGTGACTCTGAAGTGTGAGGCGGACGACGGCTCTGAAGGATGGACCGTGAAGAGAAACACAACCAAACGCCAGTCAACATGTGGAGACGGCTGGGGGAAAAGGACCAACTCCTCCTGCACCATCGAATTCCTCTTTGTACAGGACTCTGGTGTGTACTGGTGTGAGTCCACATCTGGATCCTCCATCAGCATCCATCTCAACATCTCTGGTAAGATCAGACTGTGGAGTTAGTGTTGCTGTGTGGAAATGGATGAAATGCTGTAGTTTGTCTCTGTGTTGAGGTGGATCAGTGATCCTGCAGAGTCCTGTCCTCCCTGTGATGGAGGGAGATGACGTCACTCTGAGCTGCAGAGCAAAGAGTCCAGCCCACAACCTCCCAGCTGCTTTCTATAAAGATGGCTCCTTCATTGGCAATGAGTCTTCAGGTCACATGACCCTCCTCCATGTCTCCAGCTCTGATGAAGGCCTCTACCAGTGCAGCATCAGCGGTCAGGGAGAGTCTCCATCCAGCAGGATCTCTGTCATTGGTGAGAAAATACAAACAAAAAACAGAAACTTTAGAAAACTACTGAGGGAAAAGTGATGAGGTGATGTTCTCAGTGAATAATGACATCATGTCACATTTTAAGTTTTTCTTGATAATCATTGTGTTTCATAAGCCACACCTGAACTGGTGGATTCTTCAGGGTCCTCTGGGTACCACAGAAACACCTGCTGCTGATGTAGACCACACACTTTGTGGAAGGGGAGCTGAGGCTCATCCTAAGAACTGATCCCTCAAATCCACACCTGAGGCCGTCGATAAGAACCGTCAGGATGGAGACATGGAGGTTACTAACTGGAACCGACACCAGTATATACCATTATGATGGTAAATGGCCAGTGTCTGTGCTTTATCAAGTTCAGAGGACTCCATAGCGTCACACTACATTCAGACATTCACACACTGATGGTGATGAGCTACTGGATAGTAGCCACAGTCTGACCGCCGCCAGCAGGCCAGGAGGGTGAAGAGCCTTGCCCAAAGACACAATGACAGAGATGGTCAGAGCAGGGATTGAACCAGCAACCCACTGATGGTGGGATGAACTCCTAACACCGTCACCACCAACCAGTCATCAACGGTTTGGTGACTGAGAGCAAATATCACTTCTTTGTGCTGGTTTGTTCACTTTTTGTCCTGAAAGTTGAGGTGTTTGAAACTGTTCAGATAATCAACATGGAGGTTGTAACGTGTTTGTTGAGGCCCAAACTGAACCTGTGAACATCAGAAGGTCTCTGAACCAGCAGCTGCTGTGGTTCGGGTCAGGCAGAACGAGGTCAGGCCAGCATGTAGCAATACCGAATAATTCTCTCTCTTTTATTTCTGCAGTCTGATCAAGATGTTCTCACTTACTCGCTTTTCCATCTTATAAGCCACTAAATATGTGCAACATAAGCAACATTAACCACTGCCACACATTAATAATCTCATGATTTAAAGAGATGTGGACAAAAGTTACCCAAAGTGGTTCAAGGAAGTCGCCGTTTTAAACCATTGATGAGGTCATGGGGGGTCATACAGGCGAAGGCCGGCCTGTACTGTTCAACCCAACCAATGAGCTGCGAGAGCAATGAGGGGCGGGAGCTTAACTGGTCTGTCAGATTGTACCAACCCAACCAATGAGCTGCTGTCTCTCAGATTGTACCAACCCAACCAATGAGCTGCTGTCTCTCAGATTGTACCAACCCAACCAATGAGCTGCTGTCTCTCAGATTGTACCAACCCAACCAATGAGCTGCTGTCTCTCAGATTGTACCAACCCAACCAATGAGCTGCTGTCTCTCAGATTGTACCAACCCAACCAATGAGCTGCTGTCTCTCAGATTGTACCAACCCAACCAATGAGCTGCTGTCTCTCAGATTGTACCAACCCAACCAATGAGCTGCTCTCTCTCAGATTGTACCAACCCAACCAATGAGCTGCTGTCTCTCAGATTGTACCAACCCAACCAATGAGCTGCTGTCTCTCAGATTGTACCAACCCAACCAATGAGCTGCTGTCTCTCAGATTGTACCAACCCAACCAATGAGCTGCTGTCTCTCAGATTGTACCAACCCAACCAATGAGCTGCTGTCTCTCAGATTGTACCAACCCAACCAATGAGCTGCTGTCTCTCAGATTGTACCAACCCAACCAATGAGCTGCTGTCTCTCAGATTGTATCAACCCAACCAATGAACTGCTGTCTCTCAGATTGTACCAACCCAACCAATGAGCTGCTGTCTCTCAGATTGTACCAACCCAACCAATGAGCTGCTGTCTCTCAGATTGTACCAACCCAACCAATGAGCTGCTGTCTCTCAGATTGTACCAACCCAACCAATGAGCTGCTGTCTCTCAGATTGTACCAACCCAACCAATGAGCTGCTGTCTCTCAGATTGTACCAACCCAACCAATGAGCTGCTGTCTCTCAGATTGTAGATGAAGTTCCCTCTGCATGTTGCCTCTCAGCTCCTGCTGAACTCAGAGCATTGATTTAAAATGTGTTTTATCTACAGCCAAACCTGCAGCCACCCCGCCGTCCTCCGGAGCCGCGCCCTCTGCCTCGGGCCCCCTGCAGCTCACATACACAGTGCTGCGCCACCTGGTGGTGTTCTGTCCATACTTCATCTCCACCATCATCATGGTGTCGTTATATCAACCCAGACTGTTCGGTAACTCTTTTAACTTTCTCATCAAAGATGAAACTTCTGACTCACAATAACATCAAAGTTGACTGTTTGTGTTTTAACACTTTCCATGTCTTTGACAGCAGAAACCAACCTGGAAAGTTCCCCACCCACAGAGTCTGAGCCGGGAACAGAGGTCAAGGTCGAGGTTACCGCAAAGAATTATGTGTAAATGCAGAGACAATGTTCCTGTCAAAATGAATCAAAATGTATATTTCATGATCAGTTTATTAAGCTTTCAAAGATACTGAAGCCTCCCTTTATTCTGAAGGGGAAACCATGTTCCTTCAACATGTCAGAGATTGTAAATATGAGATGCAGATTTTACACCATAAAAGGAGAAAACCTCAGAAAGTTTCTTAAATAAACAGTATTGAGAATAACACAATATCATCTGCATAGAGGAGAATCCTTATGAGGAAAACTGTTAGTTTCACGGGTAAACTTTGGCATGTTAAAGCGCCACCTGCTGCTCATGTTTTGACCAGCAGGTGACATGTTTTTATCGTTTATAGCAGTGGTTTCCAAACTATTTCTGGGCCCCCCTATGGCTTACAAACAGCTGTCTGGTTGAATGATGTGTGTGAGCGAAGGGGGTGAAGGGGGCTGGGGCGAAATAAACTTTTTTGGGGGCAAAATGAATCGTAGCTGAACATAGAGAACATCGATAGCCTACAAGCTACTTGTTAACAAGCTTAAGATGCTGTATTGATATTAGCTAGTCATCTTTTAGCTAACATTACCTGCAACCAGCAACTTTATTCAACAGTTAATTAGTTTGGGGGGAAAACTGTGAAAAGTTCTTTGCGTTTTGCTGGTTTGCTGCCAGGATTCTAACACCTGTGTAGCTCCACAGCAGCAGCAGCAGCAGGTCTCCTTCACTGCCGTACAGGTGTAAACCCAGCGCGAGCGTCGTAGCGCTCATGTTGCGTTTAAAGGCGGCTCGGAAAAACAGGTTACCACATGTTAACAATGGATTAAACAGTTTTAACTGCTGACAAAAGTGACAGAGGACACAGATGTGGGAAGTGTGGAAGCCCCTACTGTATCAAACTGACAGAGGAATAACAGAGAGTTGGCCGTTCTAAGGTAAAAACCCAGCGCATACAGCGTTCATGTTTTTTTTATTTATTATTCATCCAGACGGCTCCCCCCTGGCCCCCCCCTGCAATGGCACGGCGCCCCCCTAGGGGGCGCGCCCCACAGTTTGGGAACCTCTGGTTTAAAGTGACTTTAATATATGACGACATATTATTTGTTGCAATATTTAATGTGTTCATAAAAACACATTTATAAAACTGAACTTCTACTCTTTTTTTATGTTCTAAATGCACAAATGGGATCATAACATGGAGAGTTGGGAACTTAACTGGTTCTACTGGGCAGACTGGGACAAAATTGTAACATCAGAGCAAAAACGAAATCACATGTGGGATTCCTCAAGGGTTTGTTCTTGGCCCACTTTTACATGATTCACCTATATAAGATTATATAGTATGACAGCATTTCTTATCACACCTGTTTTCCTAAAACACAACTTTATTTCTGTCACAAAGCCAAACCTCCTTACCGTCACAGTGAAATGTCAGGATTGAAAGGATCTGAATTTAATCCATCTTAATCTAGAGAAAGAAAAGCATCTGTGTTTTTAGTTCCAAAAATGCTAATAAGTTCAGAGGTCAAACATAAAACTGGCTTCAGCGAATGCAGAAACTACAAAGCAGAGCCGAAAACCTGACTGAGATCCAGGTGAAACTCTTAGATCTGTACCTGGTCCAACACGCCCGAATCAAATGTCTGAATCACTTCCTCAGGTTCTCCATGTCCTGCAAAACCCGCATTATTTGACTCAGGTGTGTTGAAGCAGAGAAACATTTAAAAGTTGCAGGACATCAGGCTGGATCAGAGAACCCTGATCTACAGGATGTGAATGTTTTACACCTTAATAAATCTCAGTTACCTGCCAGAACCACAGAAACAAGTCAACCAGGTCCAGCATAAAAAACAGAGTACCACATTATTGAGATTATGAGAGTGAAAATGTTTTTAAGAGATATTCCTCTAATTTCTTTCATGAAATAAGCAAATTAGTCTCCCTAAAAAAAGAAAATCCACAGGCTACAGATTTATTTAATCAGAATGATGTGATTTTTGTTTTACACACGGATTCTACCTGCATCTAAGTAAAACATTTAAACAAATTCTTTATAAACTGAATATATGTGAAGTTGTGTCTTACAACACAATGTGTTTAAGCCCCTAAATTCTTCATTTTGAATAAGGTTAATATCTAAAATGTGAAGAGATCTACAGCACAGAAGAGCAGAAGCTGGAGGAAAAATGTTTATTTGTGTAGAACATTTCAGCAACAGCGCAGCTCAGAGTTCAGTTTAGTCAGTAAGTTACATATTTAGCTTCAAATATATATTGAGGAAGCTAGATATAAGCTAGATATTCTGTGTAATTGCCAAAAATTCAACTCCAAAGTGAATATTTAGTGTTTAATGTTTGGTGACGTTATGTAAACTGAGTGCCCACGTGACCCGCTGACAGCCAATGAGCACGCAGCTTCTCAGACAAGTTGTTTTGCTTTATTTTGACACATTTACAAAGATGTTCTCACAGTGATTTACACCTCAACAGCCACGTTCTGCTCTCTGTTCATCTGACCAGTAGAGGTAATGGTGGGAGCTGGTTCCGGTGGACCCAGAAGGCCGACATAAGGCCGAGCAGAGGGTTGTTTTCGGGGAAGCCGTCGGACACGGACCCTGTGGCAGAGACCGGCAGAACAGCAGACAGCAGGGACAGAAAGGCGTCGCTGCAAAAACACACACAGTCCAGAGAGTTCGGCTCATCGGGCCGTTTAATGAACGAAACCGGATTTCACAAACATTCAGGACCAACGACCCGCGGCGGCGAGGTCCAATAATTACACAAACCGAACCGAACCCGCCCGGTACCGGCTGCCCACCGGCTTCCAATCATTTAACACAGAAACATCTCCGGTGTCACGTAAAAACCACCAGAATCTTCGAGAAAAAGTCCAAAAAGCCGAACCGGTACCGCTGCTGATAGAGAGAGAGCAGCAACCTCCCCTAAGACCCTGTTCGTCATGACCCTGGAGCCGGCAGCTGACACGTCTTCCGCTGGGTCGGGTGGCGCTTCCGCCCCCTGGTGGCCAGGAGGGGAAAAACACCAGGCGAACAAAACGAGGTTAAACTTCTCTTTATTTATCATTTTATTATTCAATTACACACATTTCAACAATGTTTACAGAGTATCATTTTAATATTTTACATTTCTCCTCAACTAGTTAATAACACTTATACTTTTTGCACAATATCTGATACATTTTTGTATCAGAAAAAACAAACAAAAACAAAACAAAAAGAAAAAGCAATACCTCTCATTGAAATGTGAAAAGTTGTAATTCAGGCTAATTAATCAGTGTTCCAGTAAAGGCAGGTCCAATCGGGTGGGTTTTAACATTGATTTATAGAAAGTAAAGGAATAAAATTAAACCTTTCTTTATTTTCTGTGATCTGTATCTGTTACATTTTTGCACTTTCCTTGTAAAACGATATTTTCCCACAGATTTAACAATTTTTCATTTTTAAAGTTTCTCTTTCAGTACAAGTCAAGTTTTTTGTGGCATACATCAGCAACAAAGTGTAAAGATTTTTCTGGATATTTTACAGAGGCCATAATACACAGTCATATTCAATAAATTAGAATATTATTGAAAAGTTAATTAATAAAAGTCACTATTTGAAATGAAATGGACTAAACAGATTGATGTTTTCAATTCTTTATTTCAGTTAAGACTTACAGCTAATAGTGAAAATATCATTAAGATTAAAATATTACATTAGACCAATAAAAACACATTTTTAATACAGAAATATGAGCTTAATGAAATGTTTAAGGTTTTTGTTTTCATAAACATGCTGCCATCTGGGTGCTGCTGTTCATGATGATTAAACTAGTTATAGATTTAAATAAAACAGTCACAGATGTTGCGGTGGAACAGAAATTCAAACATTTGTTTAATAATAACAATAATGTTGGATTGTTTTACAGATTTTGAATGGCGACCTCCACGATGTAACTCCCATCATCGGCCACCAGGTGGAGCAATAGCGTGTCCGCTGATCTCAACCAGTAGTTTAAACTGTCAGATCCTCAAATAACTGATGTTTTCAGTCAAGTCAAGTCTTTGGTAATTCATATGATCATTTTACACAGTTTTAATAATTTTATTTAAAGTGTTTTTACATTTTAGCACCAATATATCCAAGAAAGAAAAACTCTGTTGTAATGCGCGGAACCTCCAGCAGGGGTCGCCTTTGCATCTTTAAATTCACCAGAAAACTTTAAACATAAATATGAAATTAGAAACTCTCCTCATCTTGTTGGTGTACCGTTTATCCTCCTCATATGACGTCATGTGGTCGTCAGCAGAAACCAGAGAAGAAGAGAAGCCTGTTTGGTAATTATAGCGTTAGCAGGAGGGAGCCGGCTGTAAATCACAGGCTGAGTCCATAAACCCAGGAATCCAGATGTGTTCTGGTTCTGTGCAGCAGATGTTTGACATGAATCATCCGGAAGTCCCGCCCTCCTGCTGCGTCACAACCACCAGCTGCATTTACCTTCTGAACCCCTGGTGGTTTCATCTGTTTGACAAAATATTTAATAAATCATAAGCTTTAAACCAGCAAGAACTCAAAACTCAATCAATTTAATATTTATATCTGTTTTTTATATAATAAACATTAAATAAACAAAGATATTGTATCAGTTATTCATCAGGTAAATGAATAAAAATTAAAATTTGACTCATCATTACACCCCAATAACTAAATGATCAAAATAACATTCGATACACAACCAGCCAATCAGCTAATGTCTAGCAGTGTTAGCCCCGCCCACCCACTTTAACAGGTAAAGCAGACAAATAATGTAAAAACAGGATTTTTATAAAACGATTGTAAAAATACTGAAGTTAAAAGTTTTTATCATGATGAATTCAAAACGAGTTTTATAAGTTTTGCATCAATTTGTTTATTAGAAATTATAAAAATGTTTGCATTTGTATTACATTTACTAATTTAATTAGTAAACACAAGTTATTTATATATGAATATAAACCACCAGATTTGCTCAGATTCACAGATTATACTCACTTTGAGAGAAGAGCTAATTAAAAAGAGAAATTTATTATTTCACAGTTTTTATATACATAAACATTGGATATTACAGTAAAAGTTTTATGAATAAACATTATTTAAAACAGATTATTTAACAATGTTTGGTCTGAAAACATCAATAATCTGTAATGATTAATTTACAGGGATTATCAGCGGATTATTTCACTCTATGTTATTAATCTGGTCTGTTTGGAAAAATGGTTTAAATAAATAAAATGTATCAATGGGAGCTCAGTCACAGGAACTCATCATAATCTATCCAAACAGGAAGCAGAACCAAAACAGGGCGGGACTTAAAATCACCATGGAAACAGCAGAGGCAGTGATGGTGGAAGAAGCGTTGAAGCCGTTTCTGTTCAGTCGGAGTTTTTCCCTCCACCTGCAAACGGCTACAACACCTGAGGCACTAAGAAAACCGCTGGGGCTTCCTCCTCACAGCTTCCTGCTGACCTCAGGTCACTCTGAGGTCACTCTGAGGTCAGCAGGTCACTCTGACCTCAGGTCACTCTGAGGTCAGCAACTCAGGTCACTCTGAGGTCACTCTGAGGTCAGCAGGTCACTCTGACCTCAGGTCACTCTGAGGTCAGAAAGTCACTCTGACCTCAGGTCACTCTGACCTCAGGTCACTCTGAGGTCACTCTGAGGTCAGCAGGTCACTCTGACCTCAGGTCACTCTGACCTCAGGTCACTCTGAGGTCAGCAGGTCACTCTGACCTCAGGTCACTCTGAGGTCAGCAGGTCACTCTGAGGTCAGCAGGTCACTCTGACCTCAGGTCACTCTGACCTCAGGTCACTCTGAGGTCACTCTGAGGTCAGCAGGTCACTCTGAGGTCAGCAGGTCTCTCTGACCTCAGGTCACTCTGACCTCAGGTCACTCTGAGGTCAGGTCACTCTGACCTCAGGTCACTCTGAGGTCAGCAGGTCACTCTGAGGTCAGGTCACTCTGACCTCAGGTCACTCTGAGGTCAGAAGGAGGCCGACATTTTAAAAGTAATGCAAACGACCAAACAAAACATAAATAAATCTGATCTGAGCATCAAGATCTGCAGCCAGAGATGGAAACGTTTCTAACCAATCAGAAAACAGCAGACCGGCCCTTTAAATGATATCCCGCTGATGATGTCATCGACATGCCCCTCGTCTCAGTGTGACATCATCAACTGCAATCTGGCCTCTTCGTCCGGGTCTTCGCTCGGCCTTCAGCAGCACCTGCACACGTCGTCGTCATCATCATCATCATCATCATCATCATCATCATCATCATCATCATCATCATCATCATCATTCTGATCAAATTCTGAATATTTATAATAATCTTCATCATCATCATCATGTAACTTACTTTGTCCACTGACTGCGTCTCCAAGGTAACCTGCGTCTGCCTCCACCCCTGTCCACCTGTCCGGCTCCAGAGGGCGGAGCCATACCTGAAACAGCCAATCAGGATCAAGCTTCCACCCAGCACCCTCCAGCAGCAGACTGGTTAGAGGTCAGAGGTCACGGCCAAGGCGGTACCTTTGGTCCCGTCCTTTCTTGCGGACAAACAGCTGCAGGACTCCCACCTGATGCCCCGTCAGCCAATGAGAGAAGGAGAAGCAGGCGTCGCCATGGTTCCACGGAGGGAGAATCTGGACGGCCAATCGGGCGCCTCGGACGCTGCGCTGGCCCTCCTTCAGCTCCGGGACCGACAGGTACCGCCCACCTGGGCCAGGAGGCAGAATCACTCTGGGCTCATGTCGCTCCACAGACCTGCTGCTGTCCAGGTGTCGTTACCTGCAGGAGCGTCTACAGATTCCCAGGACAGATCTCCGTCTCGCTCAGAGATCCAGCTGCAGACGCCACGACTGAAGCTGCAGCGCAGATCACCGGCCGCTGCAACAGAGCAACGGAGTCAGAGCAACTTCAGAGTCAGAGCAACGACAGAGTCAGAGCAACGACAGAGTCAGAGCAACTTCAGAGTCAGAGCAACGACAGAGTCAGAGCAACGACAGTCAGAGCAACGTCAGAGTCAGAGCAACTACAGTCAGAGCAACGACAGAGTCAGAGCAACTTCAGAGTCAGAGCAACAGAGTCAGAGCAACTAAAGAGACGGAGCAACAACAGAGTCAGAACAACAGAGTCAGAAAAACAGAGTCAGAGCAACTTCAGAGTCAGAGCAACTTCAGAGTCAGAGCAACGACAGAGTCAGAGCAACTTCAGAGTCAGAGCAATGGAGTCAGAGCAACTTCAGAGTCAGAGCAACGTCAGAGTCAGAGCAACTTCAGAGTCAGAGCAACGACAGAGTCAGAGCAACTTCAGAGTCAGAGCAACGGAGTCAGAGCAACTTCAGAGTCAGAGCAACTTCAGAGTCAGAGCAACTTCAGAGTCAGAGCAACTTCAGAGTCAGAGCAACGACAGAGTCAGAGCAACTTCAGAGTCAGAGCAACGGAGTCAGAGCAACTTCAGAGTCAGAGCAACGACAGAGTCAGAGCAACTTCAGAGTCAGAGCAACTTCAGAGTCAGAGCAACTTCAGAGTCAGAGCAACGACAGAGTCAGAGCAACTTCAGAGTCAGAGCAACGACAGAGTCAGAGCAACTTCAGAGTCAGAGCAACGGAGTCAGAGCAACTTCAGAGTCAGAGCAACTTCAGAGTCAGAGCAACTTCAGAGTCAGAGCAACGACAGAGTCAGAGCAACTTCAGAGTCAGAGCAACTTCAGAGTCAGAGCAACGACAGAGTCAGAACAACTTTAGAGTCAGAGCAACAGAGTCAGAGCAACGACAGAGACGGAGCAACTTCAGAGTCAGAGCAACAATATATTCGGAGCAACGTCAGGTTGTTTTTGTTGGAGAACCGTTAAATTAATCCCAGTTTCCTCTCAGACTTTAATAATCCCAGTAAATGTGTTAAAAACAGAAAAACTAAAGTTTTTTCTCATCCGGTTTAACTTTGGCGAATCAAATCTTTTCATTTAACTCCAGTTCATGTTTAAATAATTACTAAATTAGTTGACGATTACTTCAATAATCAATTACTCGCGATTGATCTGATCAATCGCTCCAGCCATAAATGATCCAGTCCACAGCCTGTGGGACTTTTGATCTATATTACAGAAGAACTAAGTGGATCATTAGCTGCGGTTCTCCTCTCCTCCGTGTTGATGAATCTGGATCATCGTCTCCAGTTGTTCTCATTTTGACCGTAAATATGAGACGTTGGGCCAGTCGCCGTTTTGTTGCAGCTAAACTCTGAATGATTCAGTATCATGTTCCGCTGTTTTTCCATTTCTGTGCAGATTTGGGCCGAAACCCAGTGAGCGGTACCGGGGTCGTCCTGAGCGTCCTGCGCCGTGTTCCCCAGCTCGATGTCAAACTCCCAGACGTGGTTTTGTCCAGGCTGCCGAGGAACTGAAGCACAGGAACAGACCACAGTTAGCAAACGCTAGCTGCTTCTCTGATTTATCTACGAAAACTAATCTAACATTCATGTAGACGTTTAAGCTGCAGTGGGTAACTTTGATTAAAAAAGGGTTTTTTGACATATTTGTTAAAATTATAATTATTTCATGACAGAATGAGAAAATCTGTGAAAAAAGTCGAGCTCCTCTTCCTGCTGCCGGTAGTAACTGCAGAAATACACCACAGACCGAATCGACCAATCAGAGCCAGGAGGAGGGTCTTAGCGCTGTCAATCACTCCTCCTTTCTCTCTGCAACGTTACAGCTAGCTAACCACAGCACAGCCTGCTACAAATGCTAAGGCTGGTTAGCATAGCCACTGATGACATGAATGGTGTAACGATATGTTGATTCTCTACCATTAGAACATTTAGCAGCACGTACATGAGATTGATCGACAGCGATAAGATCCACCTCCTGGCTCCAATTGGTTGTTTTTCTGTATATTTTAACAGATTATTTGTCTCATTCCAAACTGTCACAACATGGTGACAGTTTTAACAGATACGGAAAAAAAAAATATTTATGTAAAAGTTACACACTGGATCTTAAACAACCTAATCAATAATTAATTAATATATCTGGAAATTAAACTCTTATAGTCTAGAAGCAAACAGGCAGCAGCGCGGCCTCACTGTGAACGTCTCCTCTCTGTCTCTGCGTCACGTCCTTGTTGATGCGGTTGTTCAGCGTTGTCGTCACCACGGCGCCGGTGGTGGAGGGCAGCGTCGTGGTTGCTATGGCAACCGCAGGCTCAGCGGCGGTCGTAGCAGGAAGAGGGGCGGGTGTGGTCGGAGCGGCGGTAGCTGGGACGGTGGGCGGAGCTGTGGGGACAGTCGTTGGGGATCTGGTTGTCATAGCAACAGCAGAGGTAGCCACTTTGGTGGTTGCTATGACAGTGGTCGTCAAGGCAGCGGTAGTTTGGTAAGCGGTGGAGGAGACGGTGGTAGAAGCAGTGGTGGTGGTGGGAACAGTGGTTGTCGTGGGAACAGTGGTGGTGGTGGGAACAGTGGTTGTCGTGGGAACAGTGGTGGTGGTAGAAGCAGAGGTGGTGGTGGGAACAGTGGTTGTCGTGGGAACAGTGGTGGTGGTGGGAACAGTGGTGGTCGTGGGAACAGTGGTTGTCGTGGGAACAGTGGTTGTCGTGGGAACAGTGGTTGTCGTGGGAACAGTGGTGGTGGGAGTTGTAGTTCTGGGTCTGTGTGGCTCTAAAGTCACTCTGAGGATCCCTGGAGAAGAAAAAACCCAAACCTGTAAACTGATGAACAGAACTCAGCAAACAGGTTTTGAGTTTTTTCAGACATTTATTTGAATAAATTTCTTCTTCATTGATTTCTCTAAAGGTTTAACCAGCTATCATGACGTTGACCTTTAACCTTTAACTGTCTAAAGGTTTAGTGGTCGGGTTCAGAGGAGTCAGAACTGGAGCCGTTACCTTTGCAGCTGCCATCTTTACACCGACACTTTGGAGAGGAAGGATTCAGGGAGCAGAACGGCCGAGTGTCTTTATCTGGAGCAGAGGAGACATCTCTATAACGTTATTATCTATATCTGATCATAACTACATCACTGTGTCCAGGAAAACATTCAGGTAGTTTAACGTTAAACGCAAATAATAAGTTTTACAGCTTTAAAACCGTCTGGATCCGTTAAACAGCAGCTTTGTTTCCTGTTTCAATCAAAGATCTTCTATTTCTGACAGGATGATGAACAACCTTCAGTTTCATTTTGCCTGGAGGGCTAAATTTAAGAAGTAAATCTGATCAGATTAAATGTTTTCAAACTAACATGACTCTGGGTTATTTGCTTCGTTTATTATTAGTTTAGTTTCTGCTCCTAAAACCTTCCTGAAGCTGTGAAGATGTTTCACTGACGTCTGAAACGTCCTGCAGAGGAGAAGAAGAGTCAGAATCTGATCCTGATTTATTTCTGCTTTGAGGTAAAATAAACATCAGATGTTTGTTTGAACCCCGAAGCAACGAATCAGCAAATAAAACCACAGAGGAGCAGGAAATGAGATTTTTATTTCAGGAAAATAAATTAGTTTTATTTTGTCTTAAAAAGATTCCTGAAAATATGAAAAGGACCTAAACTAAAAACACAATATTAGAAGTTTTAAATTAAATCAAACTGAGCCCTGCTAAACAGAAAGTGAACCTCTTTTATATTCTGGAGTTTTTTACATGATATCAATAACATTTTAGGGGTGTACTTAATTATTAATGAGCTTTTCATTCTGTCTTTGCTTAATAAATTTATTGTTTGTTCACTCAAGGTTAAATAAAAGTAGATCCTGTTAAAGATCAGTACAGCAGAGGATGAACTGGGAGGGTGTACTTTCTTTTTACTGTAAATATTTTCATTCAGACATGAAAACAGAAAACGAGTTTTACTTTGAGCTGCCTGTGAAGTTTTAATCCTTGGTTTTAAAAGTAGATTTTCCCAGTTTGGAAAGTAGAAATTCCCAGTTCAGCTTGTACAAAATGGAGTTTCAGATTAAACTGGAGCTTCAGATTAAATGGGCTTCAGATTAATCTGGGGCTTCAGATTAAATGGGCTTCAGATTAAATTTTAGCTTCAGATTAAATGGGCTTCAGATTAAACTGGAGCTTCAGATTAAATGGGCTTCAGATTAAACTTTAGCTTCAGATTAAACTGGGGCTTCAGATTAAATGGGCTTCAGATTAAATGGGCTTCAGATTAAACTTTAGATTCAGATTAAACTGGGACTTCAGATTAAACTGGGTTTTAAGATTAAACTGGAGCTTCTGGTTAAACTTCAGGTGAAATTTATACTTTATTCTCGTGTTACTAAGACTGTATTCTTGTAACATTATGAGTTTATTTTTGTAAAAATCTTATCCTGACTGTTACATTTGTTCACAGTGTTGACCTGAAATCAAAGCCCAAATTATCAGAAGCTGTAAAACTCGATGGTTAAACAAGATGGCCGCCCGACTGCGCTGACATCACTCTGTTACATGGAAACACAAGGAGCGAATTGGTGGGAAAATATCCTGATTTTCCAAAAATTCAACCATAAAAAACAAACATTTGATTAATCAATCGAACAGATTGATCGCCCAGCCGCGGGGTGAGATCGTGATTTGCTTTGCTCTTTGGTTTGGTCGTTACTAATCAGGTGATTTTTGAAGATTGACGAATGTAATGGACTTTATTTTGTAAAGGGAGTTTAAGCTCGCAGTAGTTTTATCTCTGTTTTGCGCTGAGCTGTCAGATGAGCGTTTGTGGTTTTGCAGCGTGAATCTCCGCTGAGCCTCACCGATGCAGGCGTAGCGCCCGTCGATGAACGTCAGCCTGAAGCCCAGGTGGCATTTGCAGAAGAAGCTCCCGAACGTGTTGACGCACTTCCTGCGGCGTGGACAGGCCGCGCCCAGCGCGCACTCATCGACGTCTGAGGAGAGGCCAGCCGGCGGTGAGGAAACGGAAACCAAACCGGGTCCAACCCGCCCAGAACCCAACACTGACCCACACAGGAGCGGCGGTCCGGGCCCAGCCGTAACCCTGGAGACGGACAGGTGCACCGCACCTCGCCCTTCATCACCTCACAGCCGTACTGGCAGTTGGCATGGAAACAGGTCCGCACGTCTGAGAGCAAGACATGAGAACGATTCAGGCAAGGAATCAGGAAACGGTAGATCAATTAATCACGATTAATCGGTTGACAAAATGTCAACTAGGCCTGTTGCAGCAAGCAATAAATCAGTTAATCATATAATAATTTATATTTGGATGATTTCTCATTTCTTTCTACAAAAACTGGATGATAAAAGCCTGAAGGCGTTTAAATTTTTAGCAGCAGATGCATCGTTTGCTACAAACGATCGATGTTCAATAACAGAATGCTGTTAATCCAGTTTAGGCTTTAAAATTAATTATTTATTTACATCTTTTAATGTATTTCTAATATTGTACTAAAAAGGATAATTGAAAAATTAGCAGAATGTGCAATTTTTTTGTCTGATTAACCAATAAACCTTCAGAATAATTGATTAATCGTCATAATAATAGATTAATCGCCAGAGTAATCGATTAATCATCAGAATAACCAACTAACCGTCAGAATAATTGATTAATCGATTAATCGTCATAATAGATTAATCGTCATAATAGATTAATCGTCATAATAGATTAATCGCCAGAATAATTGATTCATCGTCAGAATAATAGATTAATCGTCATAATAATAGATTAATCGTCATAATAGATTAATCGCCAGAATAATTGATTCATCGTCAGAATAACCAATTAACCGTCAGAATAATTGATTAATCAGCAGAATAATTGATTAATCAGCAGAGTAATCGATTAATCGTCATAATAATAGATTAATCGATAACTAAAATGGTTATCCTGGGCCTGAGTCGCAGCAGAAGCAGTCTGAAGGTCTCTCACTCCTGCAGCTGCCGTCCGGCTGCAGGGCGAAGCCGTCCAGGCAGAAGCACTTGAAGCTGCCGGCCGTGTTCATGCAGCGGTGCTTACAGGGCCGCGGCTTCACTCCGCACTCGTTCAGGTCTGAAACACACCCACAGCACAGAGGGCAGAGGTCAAACGTCAGCCTGAGAGCTCCTCTTTCCTCTCCTCACGTCGGCCTGTTGGATTAACCTCTGACCTCTGTTAATGACCAGGAGGATTGAAACGTGTGTCTGCAGGTTGAGCCTCCTCATCCTCAGCAGGATGATGGTTAAACTGGGAATGAAGCGTCTGCCAGAAAGCCAGTAGGTGCTTGAAGTCAGGATGTGAGTCACATGGAAGCCTCTAATCAGCAGATGGTGTGTTTCTGTGTGTGTGTGTGTGTGTGTGTGTGTGTGTGTGTGTGTGTGTGTGTGTGTGTGTGTGTGTGTGTGTGTGTGTGTGTGTGTGTGTGTACATGTTTGGGGAGCTGCAGGTACGACACGCTTTCACAGGTCAAACAGCCACTGCAGGAATGCGTCTGTCTGTCTGTCTGTCTGTCTGTCTGTCTGTCTGTCTGTCTGTCTGTCTGTCTGTCTGTCTGTCTGTCTGTCTGTCTGTCTGTCTGTCTGTCTGTCTGTCTGCCTGTCTGCCTGTCTGCTTGTCTGCCTGTCTGTCTATCTGCAGGAATCCAAACCTTCCCAACACGTCAAACCCACGCTCACTTGGACGCTTCGTTACCTTGGTTACAGGCTTTTCCGGTGTATCCCGGGTGACATTTGCAGCTGTCCGGTCCGACGCAGTCTCCATGTTTGCAGCCCTGCTGACAGTCAGCTGCACACACACACACACACACACACACACACACACACACACACACACACACACACACACACACAGACGTGTTAGTGAACATGCGACGGGCCGCTCGTGTATGAACTCGTCCAGCGGCTGACGCCGGATCGTTCCCCAGCATCTAATCTTCCTGGAAGCCGCTGCTGTTCTACATGTTTTTGCTCATTAGCAGCGAAACCCAAACAGATTCCAGGAAATCCTGGGGGCTCGTTCCCGGGTCTCCAGGCGGGTCGGTTTGTTTGGGTTTGTGTTGACAGACGTCCTGCCTCTGTTCCTCCACCGCAGACAGACAGACAGACAGACAGACAGACAGACAGACAGACAGACAGACAGACAGACAGACAGACAGACAGACAGACAGACAGACAGACAGACAGACAGGCTGCTGCTCCCTTCAGGTGGTCTGAACTGAACCCGCACCAGGACTGCAGACGAGTCCCAACACCTGGAATGTCATCCATCTGTAGCCGCTTATCTCTGGGCAGCAGGAAGGTCACACACCCTGGACAGGTCAACAACAACCTGAGGGCAGGTTAGAGACCCAGCAGTCACGTGTCTGGACCGAACCAGAGAGGGAACATGCTGACTCAGTCCAGAAGGACCATTAGAACCGGCTGCACCACTGTGCTGACCCTCCCACTATCAGTGTGTGGAAAACTGCAAGCATATCGATTTGTCGGTGCGGATCTATAGCTTTCATATCCACTTGGCAGGTTTGGGAATGTTTGAGTCAGATATGAAGTAACTGGGAGGAATCTGAGTTCGTTTTTTGGTCCACAGCCACCAACGAACAGATGATTCCTTCTGAAAATGCCAGTAACTGCCTGTTTTAATGACTAACCTTGAAGTTCATTCATACGTGCAGGAGAAACCGTCTTAGCGCTACAGCAGAAGCTAACGGGCGTTTTAGCTGTAACACACCTGACCTTGGAGTTCAACATCTCTGATCCGATCAGCCAATCAGCATCTGGACTGGATGCTTATCAGACACCAGCCAGTATCGTGTAGCTTTGTGTCGAGGGGTTCAGCCTCCCAAACTGGATTTTTAAAATTATTTTAATCTGTGAAAAGATTCATAAATCAGCCAGTTTTCCAATCCCTGAATTCTCTGAAGCCGACTGTAATCCAGAGATTTTTAGAAATGTTCCTTAATTAAAAGGATCTTAATCAGATCTAGGCTGGTTTTTGCTGCTGCTCATGATCATCTGTCTTGTTTTTCTGCTCTGCAACAACCTCATGTCTAAAGTTTCATTGTTGACCTTTAAGCTTTAACTAGGCCGTTTCCTCTGGCTCTCTCTGAGCTGCTGTGATCTCGTTTGGTCTCATCTAATCTAATGTCAAACTTCTGTTTATGAGCTCATCATCACTATTAATCAGTGTTTTATTGCCTTCCTGGATTTACTTTGCTCTATTTTTATGCATTTAATTTGCTTTATAAATAAATCTTACTTCCTTTATTTACTAATAATCTAGTTTATTGCTGCGCTGTTGGTCATTTGCAAACACAACTCTGGTTTATCTCTTCACTTTAGGAGCTTTTCATGCCTGGATGATTCCATAAATCAGAGTTGAGGTTGTAGGGAAATAATCTGAATGTTTGTCATAAATCCCTCAGATAATCTCCGTTTACGCTCTGATGATTCAGTAAATCCCCAGAGTCTCGTGTCGGATCTGGTCTGAATCATCCTGAACTTCCTGTCGCTGTGTTGTCGTGTCCTCACGTTGACACCGGCCGCCCCGCTCCGTCCGCCTCCAGCCCCAGCAGCACTCCACGCCGTTGCCGTAGCGACAGAGGCCGTCGGTGGACAGCACCGCCTGGTCGGTCCAGCTGCAAACACAGACACACACACACACACACACACACACCAGTAAGCAGCGTTTCCTGCAGCTGGATTCATTAAAACGCGCTGATTAATTTCCTGCAGCGGGGTGAGTGTCTAGTCAAAGCCCGCCCCCCCCCTTCAGCCCGGTTCCGCTCGGAGTGTTTGGTTAGCGTCAGCTCGGCTAGTCGAGACCGGCAGAGGAGCATCCTGACATCTCCAGTTTCCTGGAGCCTGTCCCGACATGAGGAGGCGGCGGCGCATACTTTCCATCCCTCTGTTTGGTTTTCCTCTCTCGGTCTGGAGACCCAGAAACTCCCCCTGCCTACAGAAACACTCGCTCTGCTCCAACCTTTCTACTGTTTCTTTCATAAAAACCATAAAAATCTCAGCGTCTTATTGTGGTTATGACTAAAAGCTTGATTGCAAAGTGAAAGGAAATTATTATTCTGACAATTAATCAGTTAAAATGATGCAGCTGCACATTTTTAACACTTTTATGCAACATTAGAAATACGTTTAAAAATGCAAATGGGCTAATCAATTTCATTTTTAAATAAGATGAAATGACATCATTGTTTTAGTGAAAACTTGATCATTTGTTTAACATCAGAGATTAATCTAGAGATTAATAATCTGACAGAATAAACTGAGATTTTACTTTTATTTTTACAGAATTTGAATCACATGAGACTAAAACTATAACCACTGAGGACGTTTTATATTTATAATCTTAAATGCAAAATATAACATGAAAAGCTCAGAACTTTCTGCTCGACTCGCCATCAGTACAACCCCAAAAATAAACAATTTTACCAATAATCAATCGATAATGGGATAAAAAAAAAGCTGCAAAGTAGGAGATTTATTTAGCATAATTTGAACAGGGAAGCTAAAGGAGTTCTGACCGGAACATGTTTACAGACAAACAAGGTTTTTTATTTTAAATGCAAAATGTTTATTTTATTTTTAGACTTTGTCTTATTTGCTGCTCTGACTTTGTTGTTCTTTCAGTAAATGTCCTACTTCAGCTATAAATAATCACTAAATTAGTTCATTATTTCAAAAATCGATTAATCTGCGATCACATTTTAAAAACTAGATCATTTTCAGCTGATGCATTGAGGAGTTTCTGTTCAGTAACTTTAATTATAAGTCTGTATTTTTATTATTATAATAATAAAAATGTCAGTCTAACAAAAGTTCAACCAGTTAAAGTCTCCAGAATGACCCACCTGTCATAGTCCAGACTCTGTCCCTGGATCGACGTCCAGAACCCGGACAGGAGAACCAGAACCAGCATCCTCCTTCCTGAGGTTACAGAACTGGGAGGTTTTCCAGTCCCAGTGCTCCCAGTGCTCCCAGTGTTCATCCGGGGAGAATCCAGGTTCCTGTCATGCTGTGAAGCTCTAGCCGGTCAGACGAACCCTCCTCCTGTGTGACCTGCCCAGTTTAACCATTAAAACCAGTTAGAAACCAAACCAGCTCCATTCCTCCTCCGTGACTCTCCTCTCTGCCCGCTGAGCGCGCGCGCGCGCTCCGGTAGTCTCTCCTCGCGCCGCCTCTGATTGGTCGGTTGTTGGTACCGGTGAGAGTCGCGTGCCGCTCCGGGTTCAAACAAAGGAACCGGTTTGTTTTTTGTTGTTTCCTCCCGGAAACGCGCCGCTGCCGTCCGAACCCGGACAGAACATGCGGTTCCTCCGCAGCGAGGGCGGCCTGAAACCCGAACCCAGAGAGGGCGGTACCGGGAACCCTGGAGCCACCAGAACCCACCGCCCCGGGCCGCAGGACTCAGATCTGATCCAGAACCGCAGCCTGCTCTGTAATTCTGGAGGACCAACCCGAACCAGAACCCTTCATCCGTCTTTATAGGTGATGTTTATGAAACCCAGACCGGCTTTAATCTGGTGACGGAGTTCTAATCAGCACCTTTTGGGTCTCTTTCACGGGTCGAGTTCATTTTTAGAACCCGAAAACAAAATGTTTCACTCCTAAAGTCCAAAAGTTTGGCTTAGTGGGGCTGCAGGTTATTTCAGAATCAACTACTCTGACGATTAATCGAATAAAAAACCGGCCACATTCTTCAAACTTCAACACATAAGTCTTGATTATACTATATTAGAAATATGCAAGATGCAAATAAACAAATAAATTCCTTTTTAAACTAATCGATTACTAACTTAGTTGATAATTATTTCAATAATTGATTAATCACAATCATTTTAACTAACTTTTAAATAACTTTTAAAAGTTATTTACCTAAAAAACGTTCTGCTGATGACTGATGATGCACACGGCGACTGTAGAAAGGAACAGCTCACTTTAAACAAGCATAAACTCTCCAGATGAAGACAGAAACAACTTTCTACAGAACTAAAGCAGACGATGTTGATGTTAGCATAAAGAGACAAACACTGAAGGTTTGAGCCACAAATACTTTCAATAAAGAAAGTTAGACAAAAATAGAGAAATTAGTTAATTCTGTTGAGAAAAGAGACTCAATAAAACATGAATCTCGGGTCTGAAAGTATCTGGATCCATGTCTGCATCCAGGAAAGAGACATGGCTGAACCAGGAGAACTTTCTATGAGAAAAGAGCGTTTACAGAACTGATGCGCCATCGGCTTTATGAAAGCGACGCAACGAGTCTGGAGATTTAATATGACATGAAATAAACAAAAATAGAGATGAAATCAGCAGAAACACCAAGTCACTGAACCAGGAGTACTTTCAGTGGGACCACAAACAAAGAAACGTTTAAGGATTGAAAACGACCTTCACCAAACGGACGGATATTCGTTTTAACAGACATCAACATCCATGATTTACAAGCTTCATGGAAACTATTATTAATACAGTTATTTCGATCTGTTTGTTTTAGTTTTGGTTAAAAAAGTCCCATAAAAACATGAAATACTGAAATCTATTCTCATTTTATAGACTGATGTAGATCAGTTCCCATATAAAAACGGATAAACTTCTTGGGCTGCACAGTATTGCAGTTGGTAGAGCTGTTGCCTTGCAGCAAGAAGGTTCTGGGTTCGATTCCCGGTCTTTCTGCATGGAGTCTCCATGTTCTCCCTGTGCATGGTGGGTTTTCTCCAGGTACTCCGGTTTCCTCCCACAGTCCAAAAACATGACTGTCAGGTTAATTGGCCTGTCTAAATTGCTCCTAGGTGTGAGTGTGTGTGTGCATGGTTGTGTGTCTCTGTGTTGCCCTGCGACAGACTGGCGACCTGTCCAGGTGACCTGTCCAGGTGACCCCGCCTCTCACCCGAAACGTCAGCTGGAGAGGCAGCAGCACCTCCTGACCCCATTAAGGGACAAGGGTGCAAGAAAATGGATGGATGGATAAACTTCTTTAAAACTTGCTTTTTTAGTAAAGAATCAGAATATTATTTAAAACTGTAAACATTCCCTCTAAAACTAGAGGAAGTTCTGCTGTTTTTGTGTTTTAAACTGAGATTATTCAACAGTTTTGCTGCTCAAACAGCAGCGATTCAGTGGCGCCGCCAGCAGACGGATGAGGGAAATGCAGCCGATAACTTAATAATTTACCCCCCTGCTGTCTCCTCTGGTCTGACATTCTTCATGTTACATTTTTTAGAAATATAAATAAAAAATCCTCCAAAATCTGAATGAAAACTCAAGAGGACAGAAGATGATTTTATGGATGTTTGATCTCTTCAGAAACGTTTATAATGCTCAGTTAAAAGCTAATTCAGGAGCTACTAATCACTTTTATTTTCATAAAATATAAAGTTTCGTGTGTTAAGTTATTGACTTCATGTCAAGAAATTAAGAAACATTTTAATTCCCTCTAATTCGTTTTTAAACGGAGTAAAACTCGCCATGCAGTGACAGTTTCCACCAGCAGAGGGCGGTGTTGGCTCATCCCTGGATTCGTGTCTTCGGGTTGTTTCCTCCTCTTCCTCCTCTTCCTCCTCTTCCTCCTCTTCCTCAGCCTGAGGAGCTCAGAAGCTGCAGGTTTCTGTCAGCAGCAGCAGCAGCAGCATGAAGAAACAGCTCAGACTTTGGTTTCTCCTGTGGGTAAGCAGCCGGTTTACTGGGAAATATGGGATTTATTATTATTATTATTATTATTATTATTATTATTATTATTATTATTATTATTATTATTATTATTATTATTAGTTTCAGAACAACTCTTCATTTCCTAGATGTTTTTGTTTTTAGAGCTAAATCTGAACTCTATCATCTCAGATTAGTGTTTATTGAAAAGTTTTATTTTTAAAAAAATTCAAAACCAGTTTTGTTTAAACATCCATCTTCATTTAGACCCATTTAAATCTTATTTATTTTGTCTTATGCAGCAGCATCTTGCAGGTTTGTGATCTCCGTCTGGTGTGTTTTTGTCGTGTTGCTTCCAGGTCTGTGTTTTCCGAGTCCAGCCCGGGTTCTGTTGGCACGACCTGGACAACAGCGAGTACGACTGCTGGCCTCTGGACCGACCCAACGAGTACAACATGATCGACTGCGGAGGTCAGAGTTCAATCACAGAGAGACGCAGCTTCAGACCTGCAGCTGCATTAATAATTACGTTAATAGGGTTTATACAGGGCGCCATGTTTGCCGTCAGCCGTGTTAAAGACGCTAAAATACACTAATAATTTACATTTTAACAGATTTTTATTGTAATAATTTAAGTGAAAAAATGTTTAATCAGTGCAGAACAAAAAAGTGAGTTTAGAAATAATTGTTTTAACAAAATCAACAGGGCCCTGTTGATTTTCCTTAAAGTTCTGTCAAATAAACAGTTACTGCATTATGTTTTCAGTTCTTTTGAAGTCTAATAATCCAACTAATATGATATTTCAGCTTCTCTTCAAAACGGGAAAGAGGGGCGAACATGGCATTTAAATAAGGCAGATTTGTTGGACTTTATGTGTCAGGAAATGTTCATGAGAACTTTACCAGAAACGATTCCAACATTTATTCAAGTGGATTTAGGAAACAGGAGGAAAAACACTGAAGTACCAATGAGTTGCCAGTAGGTGGCGATAAAATCAGAGTCAAGACAAAGAAAGAGTAAAAAATGAAAAATGTAATCATTCTTTTCATAGAAACTGAATTAACTCACTGTGATAAAATCTAATCATTCATGTTTCTCTCATCATCTTCATCATCTTCATCATTTTCATATTTGCCAAATCTAAATGAAAGTATTTTGTTCTGCATGTTTATAAAGGCAGATTAACCTCCAGTCCTCTGCTGGCATTTATCTCCATGTTTATCATTGTTATAACATGTTTCCTGATGTTTATCATTGTTATAACATGTTTCCTGATGTTGATCATTGTTATAACATGTTTCCTGATGTTTATTATCTCCATGTTTATCATTGTTATAACATGTTTCCTGATGTTTATCATTGTTATAACATGTTTCCTGATGTTTATCATTGTTATAACATGTTTCCTGATGTTTATCTTCATGTTTATCATTGTTATAACATGTTTCCTGATGTTTATCATTGTTATAACATGTTTCCTGATGTTTATCATCTCCATGTTTATCATTGTTATAACATGTGTCCTGATGTTTATCATTGTTATAACATGTTTCCTGATGTTTATTATCACCATGTTTATCATTGTTATAACATGTTTCCTGATGTTTATCTCCATGTTTATCATTGTTATAACATGTTTCCTGATGTTTATCATTGTTATAACATGTTTCCTGATGTTTATCATTGTTATAACATGTTTCCTGATGTTTATCGTTATGTTTATCATTGTTATAACATGTTTCCTGATGTTTATCTTTATGTTTATCATTGTTATAACATGTTTCCTGATGTTTATCTTTATGTTTATCATTGTTATAACATGTTTCCTGATGTTTATCTTTATGTTTATCATTGTTATAACATGTTTCCTGATGTTTATCGTTGTTATAACATGTTTCCTGATGTTTATCTCCATGTTTATCATTGTTATAACATGTTTCCTGATGTTTATCATTGTTATAACATGTTTCCTGATGTTGATCATTGTTATAACATGTTTCCTGATGTTTATCATTGTTATAACATGTTTCCTGATGTTGATCATTGTTATAACATGTTTCCTGATGTTTATCATTGTTATAACATGTTTCCTGATGTTTATCATTGTTATAACATGTTTCCTGATGTTGATCATTGTTATAACATGTTTCCTGATGTTTATCATTGTTATAACATGTTTCCTGATGTTGATCATTGTTATAACATGTTTCCTGATGTTTATCATTGTTATAACATGTTTCCTGATGTTTATCATTGTTATAACATGTTTCCTGATGTTTATCTTTATGTTTATCATTGTTATAACATGTTTCCTGATGTTTATCTTTATGTTTATCATTGTTATAACATGTTTCCTGATGTTTATCGTTGTTATAACATGTTTCCTGATGTTTATCTTTATGTTTATCATTGTTATAACATGTTTCCTGATGTTTATCTTTATGTTTATCATTGTTATAACATGTTTCCTGATGTTTATCTTTATGTTTATCATTGTTATAACATGTTTCCTGATGTTTATCTTTATGTTTATCATTGTTATAACATGTTTCCTGATGTTTATCTTTATGTTTATCATTGTTATAACATGTTTCCTGCTGTTTACCTTTGTTATAACATGTTTCCTGATGTTTATCATTGTTATAACATGTTTCCTGATGTTTATCCTTATGTTTATCATTGTTATAACATGTTTCCTGATGTTTATCGTTGTTATAACATGTTTCCTGATGTTTATCTTGATGTTTATCATTGTTATAACATGTTTCCTGATGTTTATCGTTGTTATAACATGTTTCCTGATGTTTATCTTGATGTTTATCATTGTTATAACATGTTTCCTGATGTTTATCATTGTTATAACATGTTTCCTGATGTTTATCATTGTTATAACATGTTTCCTGATGTTTATCCTTATGTTTATCATTGTTATAACATGTTTCCTGATGTTTATCGTTGTTATAACATGTTTCCTGATGTTTATCTTGATGTTTATCATTGTTATAACATGTTTCCTGATGTTTATCCTTATGTTTATCATTGTTATAACATGTTTCCTGATGTTTATCTTGATGTTTATCATTGTTATAACATGTTTCCTGATGTTTATCGTTGTTATAACATGTTTCCTGATGTTTATCTTGATGTTTATCATTGTTATAACATGTTTCCTGATGTTTATCCTTATGTTTATCATTGTTATAACATGTTTCCTGATGTTTATCTTGATGTTTATCATTGTTATAACATGTTTCCTGATGTTTATCGTTGTTATAACATGTTTCCTGATGTTTATCTTGATGTTTATCATTGTTATAACATGTTTCCTGATGTTTATCGTTGTTATAACATGTTTCCTGATGTTTATCGTTGTTATAACATGTTTCCTGATGTTTATCTTGATGTTTATCATTGTTATAACATGTTTCCTGATGTTTATCCTTATGTTTATCATTGTTATAACATGTTTCCTGATGTTTATCGTTGTTATAACATGTTTCCTGATGTTTATCTTGATGTTTATCATTGTTATAACATGTTTCCTGATGTTTATCCTTATGTTTATCATTGTTATAACATGTTTCCTGATGTTTATCGTTGTTATAACATGTTTCCTGATGTTTATCTTGATGTTTATCATTGTTATAACATGTTTCCTGATGTTTATCATTGTTATAACATGTTTCCTGATGTTTATCGTTGTTATAACATGTTTCCTGATGTTTATCTTGATGTTTATCATTGTTATAACATGTTTCCTGATGTTTATCCTTATGTTTATCATTGTTATAACATGTTTCCTGATGTTTATCATTGTTATAACATGTTTCCTGATGTTTATCTTGATGTTTATCATTGTTATAACATGTTTCCTGATGTTTATCATTGTTATAACATGTTTCCTGATGTTTATCTTTATGTTTATCATTGTTATAACATGTTTCCTGATGTTTATCGTTGTTATAACATGTTTCCTGATGTTTATCATTGTTATAACATATTTCCTGATGTTTATCATTGTTATAACATGTTTCCTGATGTTTATCATTGTTATAACATGTTTCCTGATGTTTATCGTTGTTATAACATGTTTCCTGATGTTTATCCTTATGTTTATCATTGTTATAACATGTTTCCTGATGTTTATCGTTGTTATAACATGTTTCCTGATGTTTATCTTGATGTTTATCATTGTTATAACATGTTTCCTGATGTTTAACGTTGTTATATCATGTTTCATGATTTTTATCTTCATGTTTATCATTGTTATAACATGTTTCCTGATTTTTATCATTGTTATAACATGTTTCCTGATGTTTATCATTGTTATAACATGTTTCCTGATGTTTATCGTTGTTATAACATGTTTCCTGATGTTTATCGTTGTTATAACATGTTTCCTGATGTTTATCTTGATGTTTATCATTGTTATAACATGTTTCCTGATGTTTAACGTTGTTATAACATGTTTCCTGATGTTTATCTTGATGTTTATCATTGTTATAACATGTTTCCTGATGTTTATCGTTGTTATAACATGTTTCCTGATGTTTATCATTGTTATAACATGTTTCCTGATGTTTATTATTGTTATTATATTTTTTTTGATGTTTATCATTGTTATTACTTGTTTCCTTATGTTTATCATTGTTATAACATGTTTCCTGATGTTTATCGTTGTTATAACATGTTTCCTGATGTTTATCGTTGTTATAACATGTTTCCTGATGTTGATCATTGTTATAACATGTTTCCTGATGTTGATCATTGTTATAACATGTTTCCTGATGTTTATCATTGTTATAACATGTTTCCTGATGTTTATCTTTATGTTTATTATTGTTATATCATTTTTCCTGATGTTTATCATCTCCATGTTTATCATTGTTATAACATGTGTCCTGATGTTTATCATTGTTATAACATGTTTCCTGATGTTTATCATTGTTATAACATGTTTCCTGATGTTTATTATCTCCATGTTTATCATTGTTATAACATGTTTCCTGATGTTTATTATCTCCATGTTTATCATTGTTATAACATGTTTCCTGATGTTTATCATTGTTATAACATGTTTCCTGATGTTTATATTTGTTATAATGTGTTTCCTGATGTTTATCATTGTTATAACATGTGTCCTGATGTTTATCATTGTTATAACATGTTTCCTGATGTTTATCATTGTTATAACATGTTTCCTGATGTTTATTATCTCCATGTTTATCATTGTTATAACATGTTTCCTGATGTTTATTATCTCCATGTTTATCATTGTTATAACATGTTTCCTGATGTTTATCATTGTTATAACATGTTTCCTGATGTTTATCATCTCCATGTTTATCATTGTTATAACATGTGTCCTGATGTTTATCATTGTTATAACATGTTTCCTGATGTTTATTATCACCATGTTTATCATTGTTATAACATGTTTCCTGATGTTTATCTCCATGTTTATCATTGTTATAACATGTTTCCTGATGTTTATCATTGTTATAACATGTTTCCTGATGTTTATCGTTGTTATAACATGTTTCCTGATGTCCAGGCATGGAGATGTCCTGGGTCCTGCGTCCTCCAGAGCTGGTAAAAACCGGTCAGGTTTTCACCGTTGTCTACTCCGTCACGGCCCGGGACTCCTTCTACCACTGGGCCGTCCAAAACCGGGTTTTCTCCCAAAGGTCAGCCGGTTCCACCGGGTCCAGAACAACCCAAAGTTCTGAACCCGGTTCCTAACCTGGTGGTTCTGTCTTCAGTTCGATAACAGATGCTGCTTCAGCTCGATGGTTCTGTGAACATCAAGACTGTCCGTCCAGCTGGACCGAGGCGACCGGAGAGAACTGCTGCATCCATCATGCCAACATCCACTCCTGTCCGATGGGATACATGGTGAGGTTCTGTTGGTACCATGGTGAGCACCAGGAGGTTCTGATGGTACCATGGTGAGTACCAGGAGGTTCTGTTGGTACCATGGTGAGCACCAGGAGGTTCTGTTGGTACCATGGTGAGCACCAGGAGGTTCTGTTGGTACCATGGTGAGCACCAGGAGGTTCTGTTGGTACCATGGTGAGCACCAGGAGGTTCTGTTGGTACCATGGTGAGTACCAGGAGGTTCTGATGGTACCGTGGTGAGCACCAGGAGGTTCTGTTGGTACCATGGTGAGCACCAGGAGGTTCTGTTGGTACCATGGTGAGTACCAGGAGGTTCTGATGGTACCATGGTGAGCACCAGGAGGTTCTGTTGGTACCATGGTGAGCACCAGGAGGTTCTGTTGGTACCATGGTGAGCACCAGGAGGTTCTGTTGGTACCATGGTGAGCACCAGGAGGTTCTGTTGGTACCATGGTGAGCACCAGGAGGTTCTGTTGGTACCATGGTGAGCACCAGGAGGTTCTGTTGGTACCGTGGTGAGTACCAGGAGGTTCTGTTGGTACCGTGGTGAGCACCAGGAGGTTCTGTTGGTACCATGGTGAGCACCAGGAGGTTCTGTTGGTACCATGGTGAGCACCAGGAGGTTCTGTTGGTACCATGGTGAGCACCAGGAGGTTCTGTTGGTACCATGGTGAACACCAGGAGGTTCTGTTGGTACCATGGTGAGCACCAGGAGGTTCTGTTGGTACCATGGTGAGTACCAGGAGGTTCTGATGGTACCATGGTGAGTACCAGGAGGTTCTGATGGTACCATGGTGAGTACCAGGAGGTTCTGATGGTACCATGGTGAGTACCAGGAGGTTCTGTTGGTACCATGGTGAGCACCAGGAGGTTCTGTTGGTACCATGGAGGTTCTGTTGGTACCGCGGTGATAACACTTTACATGCATATTAAAATAAACTTTAACTCATAATAAATGTAAAAATTTCCTCCATCTTTGTCTTTTTTCGTAAAACTACTGGAGAAATTAAAAATATTCTCTTTTCTTGGATGTTTTACAGAAATCAAACCTGTGGACAATAAAACTACATCAAATTAAAGTTAACATGTTTAAACTATTGTCTAAAACCGAACTGCTGTTTTCCTGTTTGCAGACTGAGAGCATCTGTGGCCCCTGGATTCCTGATGATGGGAAAATCTTCACTCACACCATTTCCACCACTGGGAAGATGACCCAGACCAACTGGACCGCCAAGGCGAGGAGAACCCGAGCGTCACGCGTTCAAAACGTTTAAAAACCCGGAAAACGATTAAAAACGAGCTAAAAATTATTAAAAACGATTAAAAATGAAACTTCATAGAGCAAACTGGAAAAAAAGGTTAAAAATTCAGTTCAGTTTCAGTTGTTCTGGGAAAACTAGCAGTAAAATTTACATTTTTAAAGGAAAAGTGATGCATTATGTTAAAGTTTTTTATTTTATAACAGGATTTCCATCAAACTGAAAAAGTAAAAAGGTTTGTTTATATCACCACATGCAGATGATGCCCTGGTTTACACTTCAGGGGTTTTTAGGCTGGGTGGTAAAAATGCTTATAAACGTTTTGAATAATTAATTTTTTTTTACAAATGCATTTGTTGGGTTTCCATATTTCAGTGACGTCAGCAGGTCCACGGCGGCCATTTTGTTTTTCACAGCTTCTTCATTGACTTCAAGTCAATATAAACTCAGGCTTTTCTCTTTTTATGTGAATAAAGTTATGATGTTACAAGAATACAATATAAACATAAATATGAGGATAAAGTCGTGATGTTAGGAGAATTAAATAATAATTTTATGAGACACCCAAAACAAAAAAATAACAAAATAATTATAATCCAAGTTTTTTCCCATTAAAACAACTTTTTTTCTTGTAATTTTAAGATGCTTTTCCTGCTAATATTATGACTGTATTCCTCTAATTAAACTAAGATTTTCATAGTCTGACCATAATAACTCCATCAGACAACCAGCAAAGGATGAAAAGACACTTTTTGAAAATATTTTCTATTATTTGTAATTAATTTTTTAGAAAAGAAAGCAATAAAAAAAGATATTAGACTCAGAAATGACATATGGAATGGAAAAAGTCTTAAATTAGATTTTTAATCCGTAGCAGGAACATATTTAAAGTTGTGGCCTCTTGATTCCAGGTAGTTTGATCTTAAATTGTCACTTTAACCTCGTTATTTTTGTGAATGATCCCTGCGCGTCGTCTTGCAGGTGGTTCTGTTCCATCCGGGTCTGACTTCGCTGATCGCTCACATCAGGGTGGGAACCATGCAGGCGGCGCTGGAGGCGAAGAGCACCGTCCTGCCGGCTGTAGGTCCGTCTGTCAATGAAACCATAAGACCGCCAGCCACAGCGCTCTGACGGGCCAACGGAGGGAAAACCTCCGAAATGTTATCTAACTGGTAAAAGTAAAGATCTGGACCATCTCTGTTCAGATAATCTGGTGATTTTTAATGGGATTAACAGATTAATAACAAAAGGTGAGTAATTTTACAGAATATGAGCCAGGTGAAGCTAAAACAGAGTTCTGGTTGGAAAATTTGTTTTTTTATCTAAAATGTTTACATTTTCCCACAGTTTTGTCTTGATTTCTGCTCTGTGCTTTTCTTCCTGAATGTCTCCCGCAGTGTGTGGAGATCAAACCTGTGAGGACGGAGAGGACTGCTCCACCTGTCCGGCCGACTGCGGCGGATGTCCCATGAGTCCCGGCACCAAGGCGGCCATCGGCCTGCCGCTCAGCCTGCTCTGCCTCTCCTTCATCCTGACGGCCGTGGTGAGAAACGCAAACCAGACGGTTCGTCGCCATGACGACAGGAATCACTCAGGAATCTGTTTCTGCAGTGGCTCAGGTATCAGAAAGAGAAGCTGCTGTGGGACGAGAGCTGGATCATCGACTTCTCCACAATAAAACAAGGTACCGGTGGCGCGAGCCTGACGGGCGGTGGGCTGAACTGGGTCCTGACCGGATGCTGTGACCCTATAGACCCGGAGGCTCACCTCACCATGGGGAGCATCATGAGCGAACCGGCTGGACACACCGACAGCAACGTCAGCTGCGTGACGGCCATCAGCTCCTGCACCGCGCAGCCAGCCAGCCGGAGGGCGCCGTTCACCTGCACCGGCATTTAGTACGCACACATCCAACTGAGGGCCCGGGGGCCAACCACGGCCCGCCAAAGCTGCTTATGAGGCCCAGAAATAAAACCAGTTTTTGCTTAAAACAATTTTTATCTGTATTCTGCTAAATTGCATCAATCAGTCCCTCCAATGTACAAAATATGACTCTAATGCATAATTGTGAGTTTATTGCTAATTTTCCACAAAATCTTTAAACAGATACTAACTCCCACCTGCAGGTGGCAATATTTCTTACTTTTATTCAGTCTTATAGTCTGTGATCGATGTTGTGATAAGTAACTAGCTACATTTACTTGAATAACTTTTTTAAGTACTTTTACGAGTATTTTTACTACGCTGAACTTTTTACTTTTACTTGAATAATTTCATTATAAAGTATTTCTACTTTTGAGTAAAATTTCTGGATTTTTTCCCCCAATGAGTGAAAATCCAACCAACCAAAAATCCACCAGACTCAGACACACACCTGTAGTTTCTGTTAGTTTCTATTGATTTGGAAACATTTTCTTTTACCTTTGTTTTATTTTATATATGAATTATCATCATTTTGGTCCTTGTAATACCAATATTTCCACCTTATATTTTGGTTTGTCTGATTATATCAGGTTTAAATATTAAATGATTGATAATTTGAATACTTGAGTCGACTTTTTACCAAATACTTTTTACTTTTACTTGATTAAAAATAAGTTGAAGTAGAGATACTCTTACTTGAGTATATTTTTTTGAGTACTCTGCTCACCTCCGGTGGTGAGTAACAAAAAAAAAAATCAAATTTCCCATCATAAATAAATGCAATTATTGCAAAATTCCTTGCTAATTTATCTCCAGAGAATGAATGAGAATTTAGAAATGATTAAATACTGGAGGGACAGATCGATGTGAAACGATGTTCAGTATTTAAAGCAGTACTTATACAGACATTTATTACTATAAAAACAGTTTAACGGGTTTTATTTATACGTTCCGGCCCTTTAAGAGCATTTATTATGCAGATGAGTTTGACTCTACATGTTCAACCTGTTTGGCGTTTAAAACATCTCTCCTCTGCAGCGACGGCAGAACGGTGGCCATCAAAAAGGTCCTAACCAAATCCTTCTCTCTGTCCAAAACCGTCAGACAGGAAGTCAAACAAGTCCGGTAAGAAACGGACAGGAAGCGAATCATCTCAGCTGAAAGCATCTCTGACTCCGTCTCTCTGTTCAGGGAGCTCGATCATCCTAACCTGTGTAAGTTCATCGGCGGATGCATCGACGTGCCGAACGTTGCCATAGTGACAGAGTACTGCCCAAAGGGAAGTCTCCACGACGTCCTCCTGAACGAGGACATCCCCCTGAACTGGGGCTTCAGGTGAGCTCCACCCGAGCAGCAGCAGCGTGTCGACGGCGTGACGTGACGATGACTCTCCCTCGCTGTGGCCGCCAGGTTTTCCTTCGCCACAGACATCGCCAGAGGAATGTCGTACCTCCACCAGCACAAGATGTGTCATGGCCGACTCAAGTCCCTGAACTGTGTGTTAGACGACCGCTGGGTGTGCAAGATAACAGGTCAGCAGCGCCGCAGCTACCGTCACCGTCTCTACGTCCAGCAGGCCAGTTACATAAACCAATACAAATCTAAATCTGACTGAGCTAAATCAATCCTGCAGTTTACTCCAAACTACAGTAAATATTGTGTTGATGTGAACCAAGTAGAAACAAAATAAACTTTTTGTTTGGTAAAGTCACTACCAAAGAAAAAGCCACACACTCTGGGTGTGTTCACACCCGACACTTTGACCCGTTTTAAACGGACAACAGCTCATTTCCAACCCGTCCAGTTTCGACCGTCGCACTGAAACTTCGGAAATAATTCAGCCAGAAGTGGATTCAACCATTTTATTCAGATATACAGATGTAATTCAGTCACTAACTCATTAACTGACCAGCTAACTGACAAGATATCTTACTAGCTAACTGATTACATTGGTGGATTAGCTAGCTAGCTGGCTGGCTAGCTAACTGATGAACAGTAACTACCCTGCCAGCATGCCCAGGTGGGCCCCATATGGGGAAAAGGGGAAGACCAGATGGGTCCCACATGGGTTTGTCCACGGTGGCCCCACATGGGTTTGTCCATATAGGGCCCATGTAGGGCCCATTTGGGCTGTGGCCCTACATGAGTCTGCCCATGTAGGGCCACAGCCTATGTGGGCCCAACATGGTGATGGGCCCACATAGGTTTGTTCATTTAGGGCCCATGTAGGCTGTCTTGAAGAAATGTGGAACCCGCGGACAAACCCATATGGGACCCATATGTCAACCCTCCTTTCCCCCGTATGGGGCCCACCAAGGCATACTGGCAGTGTATAGTCACTGTCTAATTCTGTAGCTAACTAGCTGACTAGCTAACCTATTATATTGCTGAGTAGCTATCTGACTAACAATCACTATCGAATTATTCAGCTAACTGACTAGCAAACTGACTGATTGCTGACTGGCTAGCTGGTTAGCTAACTGATTAGCATTCATTACAATCACTTTATAATTCTATAGCTAACTGAGTAGCTGACTAACTAAATAACTAAAACTAACAGTCACCACTATAAAATTGAAGTGCGACCCATCTATCCATCAGTTCTTTTCAGATCCCGGACGAGCCCCCAACAGTTTCACCGCCTTCAGTGTGTTTATTCTGTCTCCTGCTCCAGACTTCGGGTTGAGGACGTACCGCAGGGAGGATGGCGCCGAGCCTTTGTCCTCCTACCAGCGGAGGCTCCTGGAGGTCTACATGCCGCCCGAGTTTCAGAACTCCAGCATGGAGCCGACACTCGCTGGAGACGTGTTCAGGTTTATAACGGATCCCATTAGGACCAGTTTTATCTTTAAGCCGTACCGCTCAGCCCTACCTGAAAATGTTTAGATCTTAGCTTTGCTAACAGAAACCGTTTAGCTAACCTGTGGATTTGCCCTCCCAGCTACTCCATCATTCTTCTGGAAATAGCGACTCGCAGCGACCCAGTCCCAGTAAGCGGCTGCTCCTCCAGGTCTCTGATTATCCCTGGTAAAACGGTCTAATAGTTAAGGTAACTGTAACTGTGCAGCCTGAAGAGTCGAACCTGGAGAGCGCCTGGTGTCCGCCGCTACCTGAGCTGATCTCCAGTAAAGCTGACAACACCTGTCCCTGTCCTGCCGACTATGCCGAGGTGTGAACTCACAGAAACTTTAGCTTTAGCTTTCAGGCTGCTACTACAGATTAATATCAGCTCACTCTGACCGCCACTCTCCTCTCCTGATCTGCTGGTTTTCTTGAAGCTGATCCGTCGCTGTCGCTCCCACAACCCGGTCCACCGACCCACTTTTGATCAAGTCAAGAAGTTTGTTCACCGGATCAACCCGATCAAAGTCAGCCCAGTGGACATGATGATGAACCTGGTAAAGACCAGCAAACCCACTGGAATCAAACGATTCTTGTGAGAAATGAAGCCGACGCTGAAAGTTTGGCGGCGTTCTGCCGAAGTCAGTCAGTCCCTCCGGGTTTTTGAAATTGCATTTGGGTTTTTTTTGTAATCAAAATGACCAATTTTCTGGAGCCACTTTAGAAATATTTGCAAGGAACTTTGCGATATTTTCAATTATGTTTGACGATAATTATGACTTTTTGTCACTGGACATCAAGTAAGTAATACTGCCACCTACAGGTGGGAGTCACACTGGAAAAATACAAAATATTTACAAGTATTTTTGTCTAGTTTCTAGCGCAAATATTCTACTGCACTTAAAATAAGACTAAACTACCTTAGGATGAGATTCAGTAAGAGCTTGTTTTAAGTAAATAATTTCTTAATATTGATGACAAAGTTCTAGTTTCACTGGCAGATTATTTAACTTATGAAAACACATTTTTCTCATCATCAGAATTCAGGAATTATTGATTTAAAACAAACTTATATATCTTGCTGAAAAGTTACTTCTTAGCTAATTTTGTTTCATTTAAAGTGAACCAAGATATTTGCCATGGAAACTAGAGGAAGAATAGTTGGTGAGATTTTGTGTTTCTGTGGTTTAAACCCAGTAATTGTGACTATTTCTGTCATAAATTTGAAATGAACTCAAATGTTGTAAAATTCCTGTTGATTTTGAGTAGATTTCTGTGATTGTGGGCAGATTGAAACTGGAGGATCTGATTGGTTTTTGTGTTTCCTGTCTGCCGATGTGACGTTTCTGTGTTTCAGATGGAGAAATACAGCAAACACCTGGAGGTCCTGGTGGCCGAGAGGACTCAGGACCTGACGCTGGAGAAA
Source organism: Poecilia reticulata (assembly GCF_904066995.2). Taxonomy (NCBI): domain Eukaryota; kingdom Metazoa; phylum Chordata; class Actinopteri; order Cyprinodontiformes; family Poeciliidae; genus Poecilia; species Poecilia reticulata. Next base: position 26,612,796 of record NC_088847.1, on the reverse strand, counting down.
CAGAAAACCGACCGGCTGCTGTACAGTAAGACCCTCCACACACAGACCTACAGCGGTTATCAGTTTCCTGTGGATTGATCATCAATAATCCAATCAGTGGCTCGGTGTTGCAGAGGAAACAGGGAAACTCCTGAGTTTTATCCCTCAGTCTGAACTTTTCCAGGCAGCGAGGGAAGCCGACAGATCGGACGTCCAGTCCACCGTGCGTGGACGTCCTCCAGTTGTCCTCCTGCTGTCTGTTTGTCTCCTGCAGGTATGCTTCCCAAGCAGGTAGCTGATGATCTGCGTCAGGGGAAACCATTGCAGGCTCAGAGCTACGTCAGCGCCACCGTCTTCTTCAGGTATCATTTTTCCTTAAACTCCTGCAGATCAGCAGCTGAACTTCCATCAGAGTTTTTCATGCACATTTCAAAGTGTCGCGTTGGGGAACTTATTCAGCAAACGTGTTTGAAAATACAGCAGACAGTCTCATTGCCTGGTGGGTCTGTGCCTTACCAGAGGCACGACACTCTGAAAAATGTCAAAGTCTGGTCAGAACCGGGTCAGAGGCTGCAGCCAATGCTCTGCTGCTGTTAGCTTCCTTCGTCTTGTGATCTGAGGCTGTCGGCTCCGAATAACTTTAAAATCCATCCACAGACAGCGGCGGCCATCTTTACTGCTGTGTGATCTGAATATTCTTCTTCTGCGCTTTGGGGTCGTAAACTGTTCACACAGAAGTCTGACTGCAGTCGCATTTAGCTAGCAGTATGAAGGAAATGTGATTTGTGTGACCACAGCCTGATGCTGGTCGTTGCAGTGACATCGTCGGGTTCACCCAGCTGTCCAGCAGCAGCACCCCCTACCAGGTGGTCGACTTCCTCAACAAGCTCTACACAACGTTCGACGACATCATCGACAACTACGACGTCTACAAGGTGGAAACCATCGGAGACGCCTGTGAGAGCAGAAACACGCTGACGCTAAAGCTCCTTCATGCACCTTTCAGAGCTAGCCCTGAGAGCTAGCCCTGAGAGCTAACCCTGTGAGCTAACTCTGAGAGCTAATGCTGAGAGCTAACCCTGTGAGCTAACTCTGAGAGCTAATGCTGAGAGCTAACCCTGTGAGCTTACCCTCACAAGGTTAGCTGAGAGCTAACCCTGTGAGCTAACCCTGTGAGCTAACTCTGAGAGCTAACTCTGAGAGCTAATGCTGAGAGCTAACCCTGTGAGCTTACCCTCACAAGGTTAGCTGAGAGCTAACCCTGTGAGCTAACTCTGAGAGCTAACCCTGTGAGCTAACTCTGAGAGCTAACCCTGAGAGCTAACCCCATAAACTAACTCCGAGAGCTAGCCCTGTGAGCTAACCCGGAGAGCTAACCCTTTGAGCTAACCCCATAAACTAACTCCGAGAGCTAACTCTGAGAGCTAATGCTGAGAGCTAACCCTGTGTGCTAGCTCTGAGAGCTAACCCTGTGTGCTAACTCTGAGAGCTAACCCTGTGTGCTAACTCTGAGAGCTAACCCTGAGAGCTAACCCTGTGAGCTAACCCCATAAACTAACTCTGAGAGCATATTGTGAGAGCTAACCCTGTGAAATAACCCTGTGAGCTAACTCTGAGAGCTAACGCTGTGAGCTAACCCTGAGAGCTAACCTTGTGAGCTAACCCTGAGAGCTAACGCTGTGAGCTAACCCCATGAGCTAACCTTGTGAGCTAACTCTGAGAGCTAACCCTGTTTGCTAGCTCTGTAGATAGCCCTGTGTGGTAGCCCTGTAGCTAGCTCTGTAGCTAGCCCTGTGTTTTGGCACCCCCTGTGCAGACATGGTGGTGTCCGGCGTCCCCCAGGAGAACGGGATCCTGCACGCCTCAGAGATCGCCAGCATGGCTCTGGATCTGGTCGGCGTCTGTCGCACCTTCAGGATTCCCCACAAACCCGGCATGCAGCTGCAGATTCGGGCGGGGATTCACTCCGGTACGCATGCAGACGGCCGGGAAGCTGAAACTGGTCATGATCTATTCTCTGAGTGTGTCCCTCTGCTCAGGTCCGGTGGTGGCCGGAGTCGTGGGGACCAAGATGCCTCGGTACTGTCTGTTCGGAGACACGGTCAACACGTCGTCCAGGATGGAGTCCACCAGCCTGGGTAACAACGACCAAACTGCACCAGCTGATCAGGTTTTATAGGCTGCATTCACACCAGTCCAGTTTGGTTTGCTGTAATCAAACTCCAGTCCGTTTGTCCAGAATGTCCGGTTGGTTTGGGGAGGCGTGAATGTTCAAACAGACCAAAGCATGAAATCTGGTCCGCTACAAACCTCAGTCTGGGTTCGGTTGAAGTGAACTCTGGTGTGATTTGAATGCATATGTGAACGCTAAGCACACCAGAAACCGCTCCAAAAGCAGGAAGTGGACTACAGAGCATGGCATTCTGGGTAAATACAACCAAAACAAACGTGTTAGCCTAGCAGGAGAAATGACTCATGATCGTTAGCCAAAGACTAAAGAGAAATCCTCCTACTGCTAAAATCTGATGCCTCCATTTTTGTTTCCTTTTGGTGAAGAAGGAAGTTGCGCTCATTGTTTTCTTCAGTGGTTCTTTGTGCAGCGCCCCCACAGGCCAGGAGGGGAACAGGTTGGTTCAATGCAGTGCAGAGAGAAAGAGAACCACGGCAGTCTGAAAACACTCTTCAGTCAGGCAGGTGTAGTCCTGAATTAGGTGGTATGGCCCTTTAAGAAGCTGCCTCTGTGTCCGTCCAGCCCTGAAGATCCAGTGCAGCTCCAGCGCCTTCTACCTGCTGGAGGAGATCGGCGGCTACGTGTTGGAGTGCAGAGGAACGCTGCAGGTCAAGGTGAGCCCTCCACCAGAGTCCACTCAGGCTGCTACTGGGAGCACTGGAGGCCGCCCAGTAACAGCCTGCTGCCTGCAGGGCAAAGGAGACATGGTGACGTACTGGCTGGAGGGGAAGAAGACGACTGGGCCGGACAGCAGGCCGGCCAAACCCAACACGGAACCAGAGAAGGATCCGTTCCCGGTGCCGGGGTTCGTCAGCGACGATCTGCTCCTGGATCCGGTTTGATCCAGAACTTCACCGCAGACGATCCGAGTTTTTACATCTACAGCTTCGGTTCTAGATCAGTGGGAAAGTCTAGAATTTACTTTAGTTATTAGGTTAATTTGGCTGTTTATTAGGACAGAGTGTGATGGCCAGGATAGAAAATAAATAAAATAAAATCAGAATAAAGTGTAGCAGGAAGCTGATGCGTTTAAAAAGGAGCATAAATATCTTAGATCTCTAATAAACTAAACTAAAAACGTCATTAGAGGCTCAATGTTCCTCATGTTAACGCAGCTGAGAGGCTCATTTTCCATGTCAAGGTTTTCAGATTTAAATCTATTTATTATTGTCCAATTCTGGCTTTTTTCTCATAACATTTTATTCTCTGAATATTTTGACTTTATTCTTGTAATCATATCACTATATTCATATAAATTATTATTTCTTAGCCTGGTCCTGATACTCTCCTGTAGTTTAGTAAGAATCATCACTTTCCTCCTTTAGAAACATATTTATTTATTTATTTATTTATTTATTTATTTATTTATTTATTTATTTATTTATTTATTTACTTACTTTTTATTTTATTTATTTATTTATTTATTTATTTAGATATTTTATTCTTAGGTACATGATTTTTCTCGTATTATATGTGCATTTATTTTATAATACACGTGTATCATTAGAATAAATACATTTATTGCTTCAGTCATTAATTTCATATTGTATGTAAAATCACTAAAAGTTAGAAAAATAAAGTTTTCAGTGATTCATAGTTTATTCACAGATTGTTTTAAAGCTTTTATTTCTATTAGTTGTAGTTTTTTGTTTATAGTTAATAAAAATATTATATCTAAGGTGAAAATATTAACTCAGACCAATAAGAATAACATAATAAATGCATAAATGTGGTTTTAATTGTAACAGATAAAATAAAGTTATTCTGTCAAGAAATGAAGTTTTCTGTGTTTTAATCTCAAACCTGCTCAGTTTAAATTAATTCATCCTGAATTAAATTAAACTGAAATAAATCAGAATAAGAAGCAGAGAGTCTGCAGAACGTAAAGGAGGCGGCCATGTTGGATAAGAGACTGCAGAACGTAAAGGAAGCGGCCATGTTGGATAAGACACTGCAGAACGTAAAGGAGGCGGCCATGTTGGATAAGAGACTGCAGAACGTAAAGGAGGCGGCCATGTTGGATAAGAGACTGCAGAACGTAAAGGAGGCGGCCATGTTGGATAAGACACTGCAGAACGTAAAGGAGGCGGCCATGTTGGATAAGAGACTGCAGAACATAAAGGAGGCGGCCATGTTGGATAAGACACTGCAGAACGTAAAGGAGGCGGCCATGTTGGATAAGAGACTGCAGAACGTAAAGGAAGCGGCCATGTTGGATAAGACACTGCAGAACGTAAAGGAGGCGGCCATGTTGGATAAGAGACTGCAGAACGTAAAGGAGGCGGCCATGTTGGATAAGACACTGCAGAACGTAAAGGAGGCGGCCATGTTGGATAAGAGACTGCAGAACGTAAAGGAGGCGGCCATGTTGGATAAGAGACTGCAGAACGTAAAGGAGGCGGCCATGTTGGATAAGACACTGCAGAACGTAAAGGAGGCGGCCATGTTGGATAAGAGACTGCAGAACATAAAGGAGGCGGCCATGTTGGATAAGACACTGCAGAACGTAAAGGAGGCGGCCATGTTGGATAAGAGACTGCAGAACGTAAAGGAGGCGGCCATGTTGGATAAGAGACTGCAGAACGTAAAGGAGGCGGCCATGTTGGATAAGACACTGCAGAACGTAAAGGAGGCGGCCATGTTGGATAAGACACTGCAGAACGTAAAGGAGGCGGCCATGTTGGATAAGAGACTGCAGAACATAAAGGAGGCGGCCATGTTGGATAAGACACTGCAGAACGTAAAGGAGGCGGCCATGTTGGATAAGAGACTGCAGAACATAAAGGAGGCGGCCATGTTGGATAAGACACTGCAGAACGTAAAGGAGGCGGCCATGTTGGATAAGAGACTGCAGAACGTAAAGGAGGCGGCCATGTTGGATAAGAGACTGCAGAACATAAAGGAGGCTGCCATGTTGGATAAGACACTGCAGAACGTAAAGGAGGCGGCCATGTTGGATAAGACACTGCAGAACGTAAAGGAGGCGGCCATGTTGGATAAGAGACTGCAGAACATAAAGGAGGCGGCCATGTTGGATAAGAGACTGCAGAACGTAAAGGAGGCGGCCATGTTGGATAAGAGACTGCAGAACGTAAAGGAGGCGGCCATGTTGGATAAGAGACTGC
>NC_088847.1:25922462-25929962 GCF_904066995.2 Poecilia reticulata | reverse complement strand
GAAAACTTTGCACGAGTAATTTAGAGTCATGTTCCACAGTAAAATCCACAAATACTGAACTGTAAATAAGCGTAAGTTAAGTTCTTAATTTTAATATGGCACATACAGCACAATATGTTGGTATTTAGTATTCAATCTAACCACTAGATGGCAGCAAAGAGCTTTTAAGTTGATCTTTGGTATGTGAAAAATGTGCAGAAATAGTCTTCCAGATGTGTTTGTCTGTAGAGCTGGTCATTGTTTTTTGTGGGAGAATGAATTTGGGAAACTGACTTTAAATCAAAATCTAGACTTGGAGAAAATTTTGTTCATAGTTTGTCTAGATTAATTAAAACAAAACAAAACACAAAACATTGATCTGATAGTCATACACCGATAGACCGGTTGGGAAAAGGATTGCAGTTCTGAAAATGTTTTAATCTAAACCACAGATATTTAGACGTTTTTTTTTTTTAATTCAACGGACCTGACTCAAATATTTAGTTCAGTATTAAATCTCTGAAGAACTACATGCTGTTAGCTTTTTGTCCCAGGTGAGTCGAACCAGAGAAACCTACAGTTTGACACTCCTGATCAGTTTTATCTCAATAAAATAAATTGACATTTGCAGTTTCAGCAGGACAAGATGTGTAAAAGTTTAAGAGGTGCTAACAAAGTTATTTTCCTGTCGAAGTTTATTGTTATAAGAAGCTCAATAAATTACATAAAGCCCAGAAGAAAGAAACGTAACCAAACACAAACTGACGCCTCCTCAGTGATCAGCTTCATGTTGGCATCGCAGTCACACAGCTTCACTTCATAATAACAGGCTTTGGCTCATTTTAATTTGGCAGGAAGCTCAGAGGGTCGAACTCTTTAATTTGTTTACATTCTTGTTTTATCTGCAGGAGAGAGAGAGGTGGATTATGTATATGTATGCATTTCAGTGTGTGTGTGTTTCAGTGTGTGTGTGATTGGATGCTGTATATCCGCTCCAACGGCAGAGTCAATCCGGCTGCAATTTAAAAGGTCACGCACCTTAAGAACGAAGCCGCGCACGTGCACACACACACACACACACACACACACACACACACACACACACACACACACACACACACACACACACACACACACACACACGCAGCGGGAGGCCTGACATTATTACTGCAGAAGTGCAGAAAGCCGTCGCCTTCCTGAATGCTAACTAGCGCTAATCCTTCCCCCCCTTTGGGACCCATAAGTGAGCGTGTCGCAGCTTCAGAAGGAAATATACGTCGCTGTTGGTTTTTTTCCTTAGGATTTAATTTTCCAGACTGTTTATGTTCCCGAGGAAAGTAAATTAAATTTTAACGCTCCGCGCTGCAGACTTAATGGAATCCTGTGTTTTTAACAGGAGGAGAAATTAACATTTATAGTGTAAGTATTGATTAACTGGCAGCTTTGATTGATTCGTGTTTGCTCTTTAGTTTCATGGTATAATAATGACAAGAATAATGGAACCAAACACTCGTTGCACCTCGGGTTAAGAGTTTCTGGGTGAAAATAATTTATCTTGGCTGGTTGGAGGAGAAACTCCCCAGAAACTCCTTCCTGTTGCCTTTCCAGGATGCTCTGGTACATCCGGTCCCTGCAGAACCTTTTAGAGTCCAGTTCTGACTCCTGATCAGGAAATCAAACTACCGTAGTTTGGTGCAGGACAGCAGCTCTGCTTGGTGCTCTTTACCTAATATCTGGTTATGTTTAGAAGTGATTGCATCTCGTTTGTTTGGTGATAAATTCAGAGTGAAACATCTTTAAATGGTTTCTGAATATTTGCATGAAAATTTAGAACTGAAAGAGAAACAAAAGCAGAACAAAGCAGACAAAAGTAGTTCTAGTTTGTTTCAACCAGACTCTGCACTTCTCTTCTGCGTGCAAATTAATTCTGTAGTACAATGTCTCCTTCCTTCCAATTAGTTAAAGATCCACAGTGGCATTATGTGAACTTCTTTCAGGGACTGTGAGCTCAGATTCCAGCAGAGACATGGCAGCATCAAGCTCCTGATCTAATGCAACATGTGGTTTTCCTTCAGGAGACGCAAAGAGAACAAAGATGTGCAGCTTCTCTGCTGGTGGTAAAGCTCTTTATGCACTGACAGACTAACTCATGAGAGGAGACAGCTGCTGGGCCTCTGACTGTGTGGACAGAGGTAGGAAATACTCCTGCAGCTGATGAAGACGTCGCTTTGTCATGAAAGACCATCTGATCTCTTCAGCTTGGACAGATTGTCTCTGTGTTGTTAATAATCCTGTTTCCTCTGTTTCCTCCTCTCCGCAGACGCCCCATCAGGCTTTTCTTCTTCTGCTTATTCATGTTGAGACTTAAACAGCGAACAACTGGAGACTTTGCCCTGATTTTTATATACTTATTTAACATGGATAAAATTAAATATTTGTGTCTGTGACACCCTTAGATGGTTGTCACCATTGGTTATGTATATTTCCTTATTTTGGTTGGTTTAACATTACTTTTGTAGAGAATAAACTAACTACCGTGAATTCCCGAGTGGAAAAAGTGGTGCATTAATGGCGGTGTAATACCACTAATGCCACTAGGGGGCAACACGCCGGTGAGCTCGAAGCGGTCTTCCCTCAGATTGGCAAGAGAAGAAGCAGAAAACGCATCACTTGTTGTCTATTTCATCATGTTTCCTGTTCTTTACAGGTCAGTGGAATATTTAACCTGAAAATATTTCATATTTATAGCTTCCGTGTAATCTAAACTGCCTTCTAACGCATGGTTTGTTTGTAAAATGGCGTTTTTTGCCCTTGAATGTATCGTGAATGCTATTGTTTTGAGTATCTGCATGCTAGCGTAGCTAACCATGTCCACTGCAGGTGCGTAACGTTTTAGTTCATCTTGATTTATTTTATTGTTCACCTGATAAGTAGTTTGTTTATACGGGTTACTGCTCATTCTCTTAAACTGACTCCATGTTAAAGTTAGATTAAATGTCACTTTTATTTGGGTTTCCCATTGTGTCAACATTATGACCAAATGCAACATGCTGAACATGTTTGACTCAAAATAATCAGAACCAGGAGGTCCAAGTGTCTCCTTCATCCCAGACATGTATTCTTCAAAAACAATTATCTTAAGTTTCGTCTGTATTTAACTGAAGAAAACTGTCTGCCGTCCAAAATGTGAAAATGCAGATGCATTTATACTGAGACACAAATGTAGACTTTACCTGTTTTTTAAACAAATGCATGGCATAAAATCCCAATAAGATTTATTGAACTAGATAAAGTGTTTATAAAAAGCCTGATTCCTGCTTTAAATTGTAGATTTAATATAATCTGCTGGTTTTCTTTGAATAGAAAACTGTTTTCTGGGTTGGAATGTACAGATGGCTGCTGTGACTGAATATTAGGGCTGTGTAATAATATCGATATTTTTCTTTCGTAGAAAAAAATCGATATCCATCCTCAAGTATCGTAACATCCAACCTTGTTCACTCTCTGCTTGCTTCGCCGGGAGAGTGATCAGGTCATCAGGCTTAGAGTGATTCCTTCAGATGTTAACTGTCAAGGTTTAAAAAAGGTATTATTTACTTTACAAATGCATGTAAGCTACAGTTTGTACTGTTTCAATTATCATGTTTTCTCACCACTTCTTTGATTCATTTTGTCCAGCTGTCGACTTTAAGTCTGTGTCCAACCAGAGCAGGTATTGTGTAGTTGGTGCTTTTAATCAGTTTTCAGTTAAATTAATTCAATCCAACTCTATAACAGTCACAAAATGTCACCAAAATCACTCTATTAAATTGTATCGTTTGCTGAATATCGCAATATATATCGTATCGTGAGCAGAATATTGTGTATCGTATCGTGAGATTATTGTAGTTGTTCCTGTTGTTTTAATGTGTTGCGCCCTCCATGTGTCCGACCTGCTGCACTCCGGTTCTGTAAACAGAACTGAGCTGAATTGGATCTATATGATGAAACCTGCAGTCAGAAGGTAATTGACCTGATGGAAAATGACGTTTGGGTTCATGAATACAGAGAGCGGTGAAATGAAAACCAAACAGGCGTCGCCTGATCTCCCTGTTTGTGGGGAACGTTGTCATCATCTTGAAACCTAATCACCATGTTTACCTGGAGCCCCGGAACATTTACACACCTTTGTGTGCGGCCGGATCGCCGGCGACCCGAGTTGCATGTAAATATTTTTCAAATGCCGGTAGAATTCGAACTACGTAGGGTAGAGCAATAAAAAAATGTTTGCGTATAATTTTACTTACTTTTCCGACAATCCACATGTCCCAGAAGCACTGCATGGCCGCATTACGACTTCACAGATTTATAGTAAACGGAGGAACCAAACACACGAGGCATATTCATTCGCGATATCCATCTATATGGTTTTCAGATCTGCACAATCACTTCCTGGTCTGGATCTCCCATCCTCACGTCGACAGCATAAGATATCGTGAGATATTTTCATAGGACTTCATTTCCCATCGGACTTTATTTCAAAATGCTGTACCATACACATTGTGCCACGTATACAGCGTACCTGCACCACGTATGAGGAAGTGGTGTGCAAAACGAAGCCACGTGCTGTACACGTTTTTTTAAAAGTTTTTTTTATAGATATTTATTGAGAAACAGTAACAGTGCGAACTAGCGAGGAAACGATTCCTCGAGTGATTCGAGTACCTCGATTATTAAAATTCCTCGAGGAAAATTGACCTGCCTCGAAGCTTCGTTAATTTATGTTTTATCATTTAGCGCACCGTGTTTCAGCCGGAACATTATCTGCGTTGCGCGGAGCTCTGACTTCCGCCTCTGAGTTGTTGACGGAAGCTACGTGTTAGCGGCATAACGTCCAATCTTCAGGTTCGGCCCGCGGGGATTTTACTGATTGGTGATAATTCCGGGTTTTCATCGTTTTTGTGGGACCAATAAACATCCTTAAAATGACCGGCGCGATGCCGGGAGTTCGGCAGCCTTTCTGCTCCGGAGCTGCTGGTTGAACGGCGGGAAGAAGCTGAGGAGGATTTCTACAGGTGAGCGGAGAGACTGAACACGGCGGGCGGCTGAGGGTTGATGCTTACAGGGTCAGAGCAGCTTTACGGACGAACCGCACAATAAACTTATATCATCCCGTCTGAACAAACGGGAGGCGGAACATGGCGGGTAGATGAGTTTCTGAACGGAGGAGCCGTAAATATCCCGTGTTTCTCCCCCGGTCTACAAAACAGTAACTGGTAGGGAAGCTCAAAGGTGGAAAAAATAGACTGATGTTGATATCCAATAGTAACACTGGTGTTATGGAAGATTTACCAATATTTTATTTCATAATTGTTTTTATCCGATTAATCGTAAGAAAAATCTATAGATTACTCGACTTTGAATATGTCTTCTAACTTCTGCAAAAACTCAAAATACAACTTCTATGCTTCAGAAGGCCTCTGTGCAGCTTTTTTGTATTGACAAGTTTGGTAAATAAGATTAGGAAATTGTTATATTTGCAATATATTGAAAAAAATTATGAACCGAATTACGTTTTTAGCATTTTATTTATTTGTTATGGATTAATAACATATAAATTGTGAAAGACCTGGATATAAGGATTGTATTGATATGTTGGTTATTGAAATGCTCCAAATAATGGCTGTGCATCATCCAAAAATGTAAAAATAAGCTCATGCGAACCTCTATAATTATAGTCCGTAAACAGTTTCCCTGGAAACACCCAGAAACCCGGGTTTCCTCACCTCTGCATACGTTTGGAGAAGTAATGCTTTCCTTTCATGGACGGAGACATTATTTTTTCATTAGGACTTTGTGGGAGCATAAATCAAAGTAGTGTGGATTTGTTTGGGCCGAACAGAAACAACACAGGAAGAAGGCAAAACACAAAGTGAAGATTGATTCTGTTTTTCATGCGTTGCGGTTTGTTTTGGACCCAAGCAGGCTTCATTTTTCACTTTCGCTGCAAAAACAAGATCCTTGCCAAGTATTTTTGGTCTAGTTTACAGAGAAAATATCTTGAAACGAGACAAAACTAACTCGTGAATAACTTTTCAGGTTATTTTAAGTCAATAATTCCTTAATATTGAGGAGAAAATACTTGTTCCGTTACATCACAGGGAGACATCTTGTTATAATTGAAATAAACTGCCAGTGGTTTTTGAACCAGTTCTTTCTCATCAATATTAAGGAATTATTGACTTAAAACAAACTTTTATTTCTTGCAGAAAACTTATAATTTAGTTTTGTCTGATTTCAAGTGAACTGAGATATTTTCTCTAGAAACTAGACCAAAATTACTTGGTAATATTTTGTGTTTTTGAAGTGTTAACAATAAAACTTTAACCTTTTTTGGTGAGTTTTATTGTTCTAAATTTGTGATTCACTGATTACCAGTTAAACTACACATCTGTGTCCTTTTGCCCTGAGGACCAGTGTAACCAGTAGTGACTGTAAGGATGGTAAAAACATAATTGTTCTCCATCTTTTGCTATCAGGGTAACTCATTGAAGCTCATCAGCAATGCACGGTCTGTTCTGGTTGGTCCTCTGATGGATCTCTTGAACTCATCGTGAAGGCCGCAGACGGATGCTCCGCTCCCAGGAAGCCTTTCGGTTTCCCCTCTCGCCCTTCGGTTCCTGGTTTTGTTCCATTTAAAACCCTCTGGGTTCAGAGCAAACCGATTCCCCGACGACGTCTTCGTGTGGCTCGTCGGTGGCGCTCTCTCTCTCTCCATGTTTCGGCTCCACGTTTGTTTGGTTCACACCTGGTTTCATCGCCAGCGCTGCCGGTTTCCAGGTAAACTGGAAGCATTTGTTATTAGTTCTTCGCAAAGGGCCCCGTATGTTGCGGGCTCTGTTCAGTGGTTGCCGTGGCAACCATCCAGATGGGTGGTCTTTTAAAGGAGACCATTAGATTGTGCATTGTCTTGGTAAAGATGGCTAATGTCTCGAAGAGCGCAAGTTTCCTTTGGTCGTCTGGGTTTTTGAATGACCTGTAAACCTGTACAACGGATCATTAACTACCTGAATAAAATAAATTAGAGGTTACCTGAAGGGTCACCTGTAGGGTCACCTGTGGGGTCACCTGTGGGGTTACCTGTAGGGTTACCTGTAGGGTTACCTGTGGGGTTACCTGTAGGGTTACCTGTAGGGTCACCTGTGGGGTCACCTGTGGGGTTACCTGTAGGGTTACCTGTAGGGTTACCTGTGGGGTTACCTGTAGGGTTACCTGTAGGGTCACCTGTAGGGTTACCTGTAGGGTCACCTTTAGGGCTACCTGTAGGGTTACCTGTAGGGTCACCTGTGGGGTTACCTGTAGGGGTACTTGTGGGGTTACCTGTAGGGTCACCGGAAGGGTTACCTGTAGGGTCACCTGTACGGTTACTTGTAGGGTTTACCTGTAGGGTCACCTTTAGGGCCACCTGTAGGGTTACCTGTAGGGCCACCTGTAGGGCCACCTGTAGGGTTACCTGTAGGGTCACCTGTAGGGCCACCTGTA